>NC_062530.1:10659839-10829839 GCF_022655615.1 Tachysurus fulvidraco
TGAGTGAGAAAGGTATCTTTTATGGAAATAAGTTTCATAATTCTGTCACACTTTGCATATAAACATTCTTTCTTATTTAGTTATGCCAAAGTTACTTTTTTATTTTTGAGCCAAAGTTTGGTCTGTGTGTTAGCTGGTGTTTATGTACAGTACTGTTTGGAAACCCTGTGTATTTTCCATTCCACAGAAAACCTGTGGATAACTGAATGAGTAATGAGTAGCCAAAAGTGTGTGCCCACAGTATGGTGGCGCTAATGTTCATTTTGCTTTGTTAACCGTACATACACCCAAATTATTATTTTTCTTTTGTCCTGAAACGTTTAACGTGTGTTTAAATGTGTGTAAAAGTCAGTAAAGCCAATGGACATGAAGATGACTTTGGACTGCCAACAGTTTTACTTTAATGCCTTAGGACTAAAATTGCTATTAAGGGTTATCAGATAACTTTAACAAAATAGACTTCATGTTAAAACTTAAATGAATTTCCGTTACATATCTGCACTATTTGACCATATAGTACACAGTTCTAGAATGAAATTATTTTTATTTGCACTATCCGGTGTCACACAGGGGTGGATGGGTTCCCTTTTGATTCTAATTTCTCTCAAGGTTTCTTCCTAATATCATTCTTGAGAGGTTTCTCTTTGCCAACTTGGTCATTTGGGGTAAACTGATTTTTAAATGTAAAATTTATATCCTGGGTGCCTTGATCGTGAGATGACAAGAAAAACACCAGCTTTTAATTAAAAAGAAAAATAATGCAGAAAAAAATCTGAGAAGCTTTAGTTCTTCAGTGATTCAACCAGGTCTCACTGGTTGAATAACCTTTTCTCCCCTGGATGGCACCCATGTGAATTATCAGTCTGTCCCAAACCTATTAATCCTTTCAAGCACAGCCAGATACTTTTATTGGAAGTATGATAACATGCCATGCTTCCAAATGACAATAATTCCATAATGGCAATAAACATAGATGAAATAAGCACTGACAGTATATTCCAGGATAAGGAAATAGATTTTTACTGTAAGTTAAAGGGGATGAGGTTGAAATTAATTGTGTTGTGGATACCACATAACTGAGTAAAAGTCATTACAAAGTAAAGCAGATCAGCAAAGAGACTCCTTACCATTCTCTATTTTTTTACTCAAAACCATGACTAAAAAAATGTAATGTTGTATCCTAGGCATATACACTAATCTCTATTATTTTATTAGGAATACCTTTATATCTGTGCAGTAATTGTGCAGATACAGGTCAAGAGCTTCAGTGTTTACAGTGCTGACTTGGCTTTCAAGCAGTTCATTGGCTTAGTGTGCAGTTAACAATGATATGATAAAGATGTTAACAGTGGAGCTCGCTACAAAGAAATATATAAGCAGGGGTAAACATTTGATCTAAGAAACTGGCAGATAAGAGTAAATATTATTCTAATACAGCATGTTCAACAGCATACAGTACATACATCATGTGGATGGCCGGTGCTTGTGGAGGCAGCGCGATGCTCTTTGCAAAGTTCTGACAGGAAGAATTTTGTCCTGGCATTCATATGGATGTTACCCCCCCTAAATGTTGTTGCAAACAAAGTACACAGCGATGGTTTTCCCAAATGCCTCTTACAGCAGGATTATCCATCCTGCCACAATGCAAACATTATTTAGGAATGGTTTGAGGAACATGAAAAAGAGTTCAAGGTGTTGATTTTGCTTCTCAATTACCTATATCTGAATCCAATCAAAAGTCTGTGGGATGTACTCAACAAAGTCAATTGTACAAGCGCCTTAAAACTTAAAGGTTTTAAAGGATCTGCTGCTAATGTCTTGGTGGCAGATACCACCACACTCTTTCAGTGCCCTTATATAGTCAGAGGCCTCAATGGGTCAGAGCTATATTGGCAGTTCTTTATTACATCTTACCCCTTAAACCTCCTGGCTCCAAGGACACTGCATCATAGCTGCCCCTGCGCTCCAACCACTGTGCTCTACTGTATATGTGGTGATCTATCTATCTATCTATCTATCTATCTATCTATCTATCTATCTATCTATCTATCTATCTATCTATCTATCTATCTATCTTGCTAGCTAGCAACTAGCTAGCTAGCTAGATAGCTAGATAGCTATATATCTATGAAACCCCTGATTAAAATTCTAATCCACAAATTGTATGAAAAGAGGCAGAGGTTACTGATCATAATTATAGAAAAAGGAATCAAAGCATGACAGAAAACATAATTATGTACCATGACAGAATCACTATTCACACTGACCTTTATTAATACAGTCATTGCATTTATTATACAGACCTCAGGGTTTTCTCTTCATTCTTTCTATACAGAGTAGTTAAACTGATCACAGGTTAGCTCTGAATCCCAAACATTACCAACTACATCAAGAGGTGGATGGAGGTTGAGGATGAAAATCAAAATAGAAGCAGAAGAAAGAGGGAAGAGAGGCTCCTGGGAGAGCCACAACATCCAACAACAAAAAAGTTACCGAGAAAAAAGAGAGCGGAAACCTTCCTAGAAATAAGTCAGATGGCCATTAGTCTTTCTCACAAGTTTTATCAAGCTCCAGATTTTATTATTACTTTTGGCATCAATAAACGTCTTTAGGTACTTGAACAAAGGGAATAAAGGTGATGGAAAATTTGATGAAGCTAGAGGTCTTCATCCCCAATAATTACCATCCAGTCTTTGTCTCAGTCAGAACACTTTGATTTTTAAAAGCAATAGAAAGAAAAAGCACAACATTAAGTCCTTATTTAGCACAGTATCTAATTTAAGAAATAATCAGCCTTCTTATGATTTGCAAATTCCTCCAGATCTTGATTTCTCAGTTATTCAGTAAGCAAATAAAGACCATGACAAAGAGCTAAAATTCAGCAGCTGGCTGTCAGAAACCATTATGAACTATTCCATATCTTCTGATCTCCTAAGCACTTCACTCAACTGAAGTAAGCCTACTGTTATTGTAATGGCATTTAAACACTTATTTTAACTGATTAAATACATACCGGTCTATCTTTGGTCTTTGGACATATTTTGTTAAATAACGTTTTCATGGTTTGTAGCCATACTTAAAGTTTTCATGGTTTGTATTTGTATTATTTGTAGCCAATAATGCTTCTGCTGTTGCTGCTGACGACTACGTGATTTTGATGATTAATACTACTACTAGTAGTAGATGTTTCGTCTGTGTCTAATAAAAACACCAATCACCACAAACTGATCTGTTGTCCTGATCTTTATGACCTAGAGTGACAATGTGCACCCAGCAGTTGTCAATCATTTCCTTTCTTCCTTTCTCAACAAAGTCTACTAAAGTTACATCAAATATTTTAATAAAGAAAAATGCATGTAATATGACTTTTTTTTGTTTGCAGCTTGAGCACTAAGCCCTCACACTGCACAGCTTGATCACTAAGCCCTCACACTGCACAGCTTGATCACTAAGCCCTCACACTGCACAGCTTGATCACTAAGCCCTCACACTTACTATAGTTCAGTCTATAGAACATGCTGGTATTGACTCACGGATAACAAATCTACAGTTCTTGAACTTTGTTATATGCTTGAAAAAAAGGGATAGAGTAAAACAAAAATAACATTCGATAAAATATATTCAACATTATTAATGCTAACCACCATGTCCAAAACATGCCATATTCACTACAGAGTGAGTTGCAGGACTGATTTGTGAAAGTGTAGTGGGAAATACATAGCGTGCTTACAAAATCCCACAGTGCACTTCAGTAGGTCACTGATCCTTGTTGGAACAGAATGTACTTTGCATCATGCACTTTGAAGGGAACAGCAAGTAGGGTATTGTTTTGGACACAATAGCTAAATCATAGCTACAAACAGTTGTTGTATGGCATACATTCAGTAAAACAAAGCGAGTGAATGTTAGTGCTGAAAAGCAGTTATTTACGATACAGTTGCACTTGACACTCTGCTACCACCAGGATGAATGCACAAGACTCCAGCAAAGAGAGCACTAGCTAAACATTCAACATCTTACAAATAAATTTACCTTGAAACTGCCGAGTCTAGCCATGCAGTGTTTAAGGCAGCCTAGAGCTTCGTTTACACTTGCACAAAAGCTTTGTCCCAAAAGTGTTCTAGAAGTGTTCTTATTAGAAGTAACCCTAAAATGACTAGTGTACTGCATCACACAGAGGACTCAGAGTACAGCAAGCCCTTGTACCTGGTCTGATGTCAAAGACTAAAAAATAGGTAACGGTTCGATAAGGGAAACTAGTTTGTATTCTACTGCAGTAAAGTTAGCTAGAGTTGAGGGACTGTTTACTGTCAATGGTGTTTGTTATCTAAACCTAAATAGCTTGCTAGCTAATATTTAGAAAATATTGAATATTTAATTTTAATGTTATAATAATTCTAAATAGCTAAACAACTAGCTAGCTTAGAAGTTAGTAGTAGCTCCCAGAACGCTGGAAAATAAACTGTTAAACAAAAGCGTTACATCAAGAAGCAGTGTACAACGTGAAATTAACAACACACCTACATAGCTAACTAGCACACCACTATAACCTCAATTAAATTAAGGGTCCTTATGTAAGGATGATATCCAGGTGGACCAGCACGCTCACTACACTGGCATAACTTTGTGCTATCATATGCTGTACATAAATGGGCACTCTCGCTACAGCCTGACATGGACTTTAAACACATATGATCTATACCTATATGTTACAGACAGATACATTATCTAACTTTATGTTTTATTTCATATAGCATATAGTTTCATCAGTATATTTTCATATACTCTAAAACACAGTGTTACATGTGTAAAAATGACTCATTGCTAGCAGCTCGTTCTCAGTGTTAGACATGACAGTGCATTGTACTTTAGGTAATGCAAACACTCCCACACTCACACGTGTATGAACTTTCAGTAGAACATACTATAGCTTTTGGACAGAGCCTTAAATGTTCTAGTAAGAACACTAACTGTGTTTGGAACAAAGCCAAAATTACAGCCTACAATACCAGAGCTTTACTGAAGGAGACTACATCTAAGTGTGCAAACATTTATGCTCTTTGTATTTCTTCTTTCTGCAATTACACAAAGGCTTTTACTCATAAATACATCTATAAAACACAAATTTTAGCTGATTATGCATATCAGTGGTAAAATAGATCTATTCCATATCAAAGTTCATTTAAATATTAGCTTTTATATATTTTTTCTTCTTTATAAGACCTTTATTAAGGTGAATTTATATTTAATAGTTGGCATCGGCTAATTAGAAAGGCTGTTTGTGTGTGTGTGTGTGTGTGTGTGTGTGTGTGTGTGTGTGTGTGTGTGTGTGTGTGTGTGTGTGTGTGTGTGTGTGTGTGTGTGTGTGTGTGTGTGTGTGTGTGTGTGTGCGTGTGCTTTACAGATCTTTAGTTTTGATGAGTGTGACCAGCGGTTTATCATCTGGACTGAAGTCTTCATAGTTGATGGGTGTTGCATCGTACATGGCTGGACGAGATTTCTTTCCAAACCTGAACAGAATAATAAAACATTAAAATATATTACAACCACACCCAGATCGATCGATCGATCTATCTATCTATCTATCTATCTATCTATCTATCTATCTATCTATCTATCTATCTATCTATCTATCTATCTATCTATCTATCTATCTATCTACCTACCTACCTACCTACCTACCTACCTACCTACCTACCTACCTACCTACCTATCTCTCTCTCTCTCTCTCTCTCTCTCTATCTCTCCCTCTCCCTCTCCCTCCGTCTCTTTTTCTCTTCCGCCTCTCTATCTCTCATTCTGTCTCACTCACACACACTTTCTGTCTATCTCTTTATTGAATCTGTATCTGTTTCTAACTCTTAATTTCTCCCATATACACTGATCCTTTTTACCTGTATTTTACTATCACTTTCTCTTTGTCTCTATCTCAGTCTCTTTTGTCCCCTCTCAGTCTAGCTTTCTTTTTTAGCCATCATCACCTCGTCCCTGTCTGAATCTCTATCACCGTCTTAGAAAGTGTAATTCTTTTTCTACATATCAGTATGTAAATGTTACAATGTAGGGTGTGATAAGAGTATAAGTGTGTGAAAGGATAAGGATATGTGATTAGTGTATGTACCGGGCATGACGTATTGAGGCGATGGCGTTGCTGAAGTCACTGTCAATGCTGCGGCAGTTATAAAACTCCTGATAGGCATGACGAGATGATGCCTGATACTCGATACGGCTGATGCGGCAGATTCCAACAATAAGGATGATTAGCATGAGGACGAAAGCTACACACAGCGCACCGATGATGATGTAGAGAGAGTGACGTGGAACGCTAGGGAGAGAATCGACTGTACGAGATGCCTTCCACTGTAGATCTGGTGATAAATAGAAAACAATTAATAATAATAATAATAATAATAATAATAATAATAATAATAATAATAATAATAATAATAATAATAATAGAATAACATACTTCAGCTTAAGCTTAGAAAAAAAATTTAATTATATTTATATATTAAATTTATTTTTGTCTATTTAAAATAAATAAAATGAATAAAATAAAAATACAGAAACAATAATACTGCCTCTAATCCCCAAATTGGAAAATGAATATATACTTACATATATATATATATATATATATATATATATATATATATATATATATATATATATATATATATATATATATATATATATATATATATATATATATATATATATATATATGTATGTATGTATGTATGTATGTATGTACACACACACACATAATGTCTTTTGCCTTTTATCTTACATTGTTATCTTACATTGGTTACTCTGTTTTCTAGGGGTTCTTAGAGTTGCCCTGATACACAGGGCAGACTTTTTTTGCTGTGTGGACTGTGCCAGGCCCACTTGATGCAACGTGTGAACCAGATTGGTGGACAGCTTTCCCAGCTCTTGCAGTCAGAAGTGCGTTGGAGGGGACTGGCCTTCACCATCTGTGGCAGCCATTCTAATACTAGCTGAAAAATTGCCAAAGAATTGCACATGCTCTCCAACTGGGGGTTGTGAAAAACTTTTGTGTGTTTTTTATTTTGGTGCCACTGAACACCAACAGTCTAAGCTATTTTGGCTCCTAGAGCCTAAAGCAAAATCACAGGGTCTGATGGAGAACTAAAAGGATAGACAAACTTGTGGTGAAGATAAAGAACCGGAGAAAAAAAAAGAGTGTCTTTTGAGAACAGAAAAATTGCTACAATCTGTACAGGATTTTACACTTTTTGTGTGATTGTGAAGATCGCAGCATGCATGCAAATGTGTACTAGAATATATCTAGGTGTTAGACACCTCCCTAGAAAAGGTGAAAATGAGCCACACAAACAGCACCTGGTTAAAAAGTTAACAAAATGTCTGGGAACTAAACTATACAGTAAAAAATAAGGTCATGGTATTTTGTCCAGCATTTCAAAATACAGCTTCATAAAATATATAAATAAACATACTGAAATTGATATTTGTTTATAACAACCTTTATATAATATTATAGTGAAATATTTGAGAGAATAGAGATTCTCAGGAATTAGTGCAATCTGTATGCAACCTATGGTTTCTCATGACATGCTGGATTTTTGAAAATTGCACAGTAAATACAGTAAATTGCATATTTTGAATACAAGAATTGGAAAAACCTCAGCTATAAATTTATAATGAATGAATAAATGTAATGAAATGAAAACATAAATTTTAAGTCACACATTGAGGACTGAGCATGCACCTTCCTTTCCGTTTACTCTTCCGGCACTTTGCATGCAGTTTTTAGAATATTGCTCTTTTTTAACAACACTGATACTCGCTTACATTAAAGCAGTTAAAGGTTACATTATTCGAGTTAAAGGTTTGACTCACGGATTTCACAGGCCCCGCCCACCCAGCCAGGTGGGCAGTGACAGAGGAAGCCATCTGCCTGGTCAATGCAGGTGCCACCATGATGACATGGGTTGCTCTCACACTCATTAATGTCAGTCTCACAGTTCTCACCTTAGGAAAGAGAATTAAAGAGTCCCTCAGACATACTCACACACACTCACACTCACATACACACACACTCAAACACATGCATACATATATGAATGTTCTCACCTGTGTATCCAGGTGCACACGCACAGGTTGCATTGCTCTGCCTTCTTTCACACTGTCCTCCATTTTGACACTGCAGTTTGGCACATGGATCTTGATAAATCTCACAGTGTCTCCCTACAAACCACACACACCAGAGGATTTCACAACACAAACCTCCTACAGACCACAAGTACATTACTAAAAAGCACACACATAGTCAACACAAAATGCATCACTATGAAGCAGACATAAATGTGTACCTGTGTACTGCGGCATACATAGACATTCATAAGCGTTAATCAGATCCCGACAGGTGGCAAAATTTAGACACGGAGCTGAGAGACACTCGTTATACTCTTCCTCACAGTACAACCCATGATAACCTGGGGGAAAAAAAGAAGACAAAGTTTGGAGCAGTGTTGCCTTATGTAAATACACATTTATTCCACAGGATGGCAGACTTACTCACTTACTTCCTTACTTACATCTGCACACATTGGCTGTGAATTGATATTTTGTCCATGAAAACCACAAACATATTTGGAGACAAGACATGCCCTTGACAGAATGAAGCCTTGAACAAATTTGTTTGCATTCCAAGAATTTGAAGAAGTCTTACTGTGTTCACACCTGCAGTACCAACTACAAAAAAATGAGGCTCATTAACATAGACCTTCTCCAACTCCAGAAATATCTAGACTGAATTACTGTATGTTTTCCAAAGAAAACCCACAACCCTGTGCAAGATTCTGTTTTTCCATAAACTGGGTGGAACCTGTATTCCTCATCATTAATTCAATGTATTTGAAAACACTGAACAAAGAAAGCCGTCTCTCCAGAAACTTCCTATATAATTGGACCCATATAATTGAAACAGCCTCTGGTCTCTTTTTATTTTAAATTAGGAACTATCAACTACCCAGGTTGGATGTCCAATGATACTTTGCCAAAATTCAAAACAACACTGAACAGGCGTGGTAACCACACAACCCCAACCTTGTCAAGTGCTTTCTTCAACCAAATCTCACCCACCTTTGCCTTGACATTTTGAATTCTAAATGCTATGGTAAACTTTTGAAACTGAGCTGGACCAAAAACACCAGTGATTGATCCACTCCATCTCACATGTCCTAGGGATAAGGATTTCCTCAAAATGCCCCTACCACTGTCAACATTGTCCTTCACTTGCCTTAGCTGCAATATTGCCCTCATCAAGTAATGTAGTTTGCCAGAATGTCTTTGAGGCCCCCTGAAAATCTATTTCCTCCCGAGAGTCTTTTTTTCATAGCCTCTCAGAAGTTAAAGCTTTTGCTTCTACAATTTCAATTGCCATCAGCCCTCTCATGTAATTCTCAACTGAAAAAGGACACCCTTCAGAATGCCTCCTTCTTCTACCTGATGGCTTTCCTCATCTAGTGTCCACCAGTGCTCCTAGATAAACCTCTGTGACAGGAACCAACAACTTTCTGGCCACAGCTTGAACATGGTCTATTCAGACTCACTGTCACCAACCTCACTTAAGGAGAAACTCTTGAGAGTTTTCTTTTTCTTTCTTTCTGCAACACAGAAGGCCCTCCTGGTTTTAAAAGTTAAATCTGTCCAGCACCTTGTGTGATAATTCCAACTCTGTATCAAGTGTTGACTTCTCTTTACCAGAGTAACCAAAACTTGTGTACAACCAAACAACTAGACAAAGTATTTAGTACACTTATGAGCAACATTGTTTTCAAACTAATTGTTTGGCCAAAAGCTGTGTCCATACATTTGGAAGGAATGTGGAGTGTGGCATGTTTGAGTAACTGGTTCCCAGCACAGACACTGCATGCTGACTGATGCACTGTGTGCTTGTGCAATTTGCTTGGCCTGAATATTGACAAACTGGCTAACTAATGCAGCCAAGAGTTTAAAGAGCATGTTTTCAGCTGTGTAGGTTTTCTTACTGCCCATATCCTCATTGCAGCCTGGTGGAACAAACAACTCACTATGGTATCCATGAGGCGTATTAAAGTCATGGTTATGAGACTTAAATGCTGTCTCAAATGTCAACTTTACCAAGATTTAACATGACAGTGTTTGTGTGTGTGTGTGTGTGTGTGTGTGTGTGTGTGTGTGTGTGTGTGTGTGTGTGTGTGTGTGTGTGTGTGTGTGTGTGTGTGTGTGTGTGTGTAAGAGAGAGACTCACCTGGCACACACAGGCACCTATAGCTCGTACCGACATTGCGACATACTCCATGTGCACAAGGGTTGAGTGAGCAGAAATCGACCAGCTGAGTGCAGGTATGTCCGGTGAAACCAGGAGGACAGGTACAGCTGAAGCCCTGTCCACTGGCCTGCAGATAACATGTGCCATTATTGTGGCATGGACCAGAAGCACATGGGTCGACTCTTACTTCACAGATATTTCCTTTATAACCTGCAGTGTGTGTGTGAGAGAGAGAGAGAGAGAGAGAGAGAGAGAGAGAGAGAGAGAGAGAGAGAGAGAGAGAGAGAGAGAGAGAGAGAGAGATTCGGTAAAACTGTAAATTGGGATTTTTGCATTATTGCTGAGGCCATGGCTTCTCTCGGGAAAGGAGCAGGACGATAAGATTAAAATAAGCAACTAGGTGACACAGATAGGGAGTACAGGAGGCAGAAAGGGAGCGTAAATCAGGACAGAGTCAATATGGGCTGTTCATTCCTATTGGGAATTAAAACAGGTATTAAAAAGAAGATTGTAGTGAAAGTAGTGTCTAATAGCTGAGTCAGTGTTTTAAACTAACCAAGACCATCCAGAGAAGTGATAGGATGAATGAGTCACTTAACTAAATCAACAAACCCATTTTAACTAAGTTTCATGAATCTCACTGTGAAATATATTTAATGAGTAAGTCTTTTTGATATAGTTAAAATTAACTGTGTGAATTTTTTAATGAGTTAAACTGTAGGCAGGTTGTCATGTTATTGCCCATATATCACACCATTTGTTCATGGGTGTAAATAGATTGGAGACCATTTGTGAACAAGAAATTTTCAGGAAGTGTATACTGGCCATTTCAAGAAGCACATTTGTCTATACAATCTGGACTGTATACCTTCTACGCAGGTGCACTGTGGGCCGTTCAGTGTGTTTGTGCATGTTGCTCCATTTTTGCAGGGTTCTGAGGCACAGTGATTTACCCGAGACTGACAGTTTTGGCCTTCAAACCCTGTAAGACACACACAAGCATGAATCAAAAACCAGTTACAACAAGACTTCTAATCATCCAAGTGTTACCGCCTCTCCAATTATCTTCTTCTCTGCCGCTCACTGTTTATTCTGGGCCCTTAGCAGTGCGGTAGCGTTATCTTTATAATGATCACACCTGGCAGACAGGTGCATGTGAAGTCATGCCCCACATGTCTCTGTGTGATGTCACTGCAGGTCCCATTGTTTTCACACGGGTTTGCGTTGCATGCATCAAATTCCTCACAGAAGATTCCAGAGTATCCAACATCGCACAGGCAATAAAATGTGCTCTGCAACACACACACAAACACACCCACCCTGTATTACAGACATATGCTACAATACAGTTATCAATATTATACAGCCTGTGGTCATTTCCGGCATACTATTTCATCACACTGTTTAGTGCAGTTGTATGCAGATTGGGATGGAGTCAGCATCTTTGTGAATGCTTACCACAGAAGACTGCGTGATGCACTTCCCTCTCCCAGTGCATTGAGGGTCACTAAAGTTGCTACCTGGCTCCATGCAGCTAGTAGACTTTACAGTGAACTGTAATCTAAGAGTGACTTCCAGACCAGAAGGGACTCCAATGCGCAGCACAGCTACACACACACATAAACAATACTGAGATACCTGATGCACTTACATATGATAATGAATGCTATTGCATAGCAGTACTGTTAGACTCTCTTACTGATGAAGTAGTTGTGTCCGAGGGGTAGTAACTGATCGGAGATTACAAGGCCGTTGGGGTCCTGCTGGAACCAAACGACCATGCCATCAGATACAGAACAGCGGTCGAAACCAAGAGCTCCGACCCGCCACAATGCTGCAGCTCCACTAATGTTCAGTACCAACCTACACACAGGCACAAATCACTGTTTACTGATCTGTAATAATTCAGCTCTCTCTATTTACATCTGTAAATAAGATAATAATAACATAATTCATAATTACTCATCAACTATCAATTAACTTTTTAAAATATGCATCATATTGCCAAAACTATGCAGACACATATGGGCTGATGAGCACACACATGGGCTTGTTGAATATCACAATTCAAAACCATGGGTATTAATACTGAATCCTTTACTGGTGAGATAACCTCCACTCTTCTGGGAAGGCTTTCCACTAGATTTTGGTTCATGACTATGGGAATTTGTGTTCATTCTGCAACAAGAGCATTAAAGAGGTCAGACACTGATGTCAAATGAGAAGGTCTGGTGTGGAGTCTGCTTTTAAATTCATTCCAATGGGGTCAGGGATGGGCTCTCAGGAGTTTTTACATACCAGGTCTTTACAAACAGGTCTGGGTTAGACCACTTAATTCCAGTGAAGGCAAGTGTTAATGCAGTAGAATAAAAATACCATGCCAGTCCATTTTATCCTGCCAATTTTGTGCCAACAGTTTGGCAAAGAGTCTCATATGTGTGCTGGTCACATACTTACATATATACATATCCACATACTTTTGGCCATATTATGTATATATAACTTTGTACTATTCATTCAGCTATTATCTTGGTTGCTGTTCCATTCTAGATATTATCTGACCTTTTTTCCCATCTTTATACCTTTATCTGACTATATTCTCTACCTATACATGATACTGGCTATTACCGACTCCAGATTAGCCATTGCTCTCCAGCTTGGAACTTATTAATGTGCATTTTATTAAACTGATGGTTTGGCATTATTTTACTAGTTGCTATCTGATAAAATATCCAGCGATGTGTCATTAAACATCTAAATCTCTCTGGCACATTTGGCTGGACAGGACACTTTGATCATGATTATCACGTAAAGATTTAGACATATCGTTTTCATTAATAAATCCATTGTATAACACTGAGAAAGATCCTGTGTTCAGGCTGTTTTTAGTTAGCACATCACTGGAAACTTACTTTACTGCAGTTCCCTCTGCAATCTCCATGGAAACCGTCATCATTCCAGCTGGCTCAGTGCCTGCGATGCTCACACACTCTGATCCATCAGTGATCTGTATCATACCCAAACACACTTAGAAATTGTTGGAAATAATAATATCAACAACAACAACAACAATAATAATAATAATAATAATAATAATAATAATAATAATAATAATAATAATAATAATAATTAGAGGATGATGTATAAGTCTGCTGGACACATGCACATACCTGTAGCTCCTCCCATTGTACCTCAATCACTTTCTGTCCAGGCTTTGGTTGCCATGGTTGCAAAGTGGGTGGTGCCTCAGTGTCACTGAGCTCTGTGATTGGCTGAGACGGTTGAGTAGTCGTAGCTGGAGTGGCTGCCAGGTCCCAGCTGGACTCAACAAGGTCAAAGGTTGAAGGTGGCTGCTCACACCTGACTCCTGCATACCCATCATTGCACACGCACACAAACTCTGCACCTTCACGTGTACAGTTACCATGGAGACAGGGGTCACTGGCACAGGGGTCGGCAAAGAACTACAAAGAAAAAAGAGAGATAAGGATGAGAAGAGAGAAACAAATATGAGACTTCTGACTTCACTCACAGAGACACACTCTCTCACACACCCTACCCATTACAGACTCACACGCTCTGTGTGCCTTTATATTCACTGCTTAGTTTGAACTAAAGTATAGGTTCAGTTTCAATTGTATTCTATTTATAACAAGCCCGTGGTTCTAAATCTGCCGTTATCCATATTTTGCCATTGTCCAACCTCTGATGTCCTGTTTGCTCATCGTCTAAGTCCTGCCTGTTTTTTGTTTTTTTTTTTGGATTTTGATATTACCTACTGTTTTGCCCTATTCTGCCTGAATTCAATAAACCACACTAACGAATTGGCATCTATTTCAGCCTCACTGCCTTGACAATATGAAGAGAAGTAACAACAATGAGGGTCACTACAAAATGCCGTGAGTGTAAAAGACAAATTCAAACAGATCAAATGCTTAAATATTTTAATATCCATTACGTAAGTGATACGGCTCAACATCATTCTGTCTAGTTTCTGTTAAATGCTCTTTAGTTTTCTCCATGGAAATGTTTGACATTTGCATTTTACTTTTGCCAACAATACATTTTCTAGAAAGCACAAATGTTTGTTTAAATTTAGTTTCAGTCATTTTTTTCAAGTGTATCAATAGTAATGTGTTATATAAATATGAATAAAGTAATATGAAAAAATAAGCAATTTCTCCATTTGTTTAAATGAAAATGTTTAAATTGTGTCTAATGTTTATTTATTATAATAATGAATCTGTATCTGTTTATTAAAGTTCTAATTTTCATGTATTTTCTTATCAAACAGTAGAAGCTCTTTTTTAAACAAAAAAAATATGATCACCTTTTAAATACTGTACTTTGGTCTCATGATTTAAAAATATCTTTTAAAAAGAAGAACAGGCTTTGATCATTCAGGTCTCTTGGGATCTTTCTTGTTATGTACTGAAATATGTATTATTCTCAGACGGACATGTATTTGTGTAGATCATTTAATTATACAAACAGATGAACGTTTATTGTTTTTACATAAACCACTTAACAATTTTCTATAATGATGCATCATTATGTTAATAAGACTAAATGAACTTAATGTCTACATATGTGATATATAACATGTATGTAATATGATGTATTGTATAATCCTTATTGTATAAATCCCAGGACATCAGAAATTTCTAAAATACTCAAACCAGCCCATCTGGCACCAACATTCATGCCACGGTTACAGAGGTCACCGAGTTCACACTTTTTCCACAGTCTGATATTGATGTGAACATTAAACATTATCATATATCATCATCATTAAACATATCATCATCATATATCAGTTAGGCATAATTATCCTCTATAAAATTGATCTTTTGAAGCTAAATATAATCTGTTTATTGTCTTTATTTATAATGGATTCAGCAAAGATTGCAGTTGGGGTTCATCTGTTTGTGTAATTAAATGATCTACACAAATACAGCATGTCATTATTTACTGTAATTTAGTTTGCACTGTGCATTCGGTTAGAGAGCATTAAATTAGTAAGTGTTTGTGTGTGTGTGGGTGGGTGTCTGGGGGGGACAGAAGAAACATTATGTCCTGTCTGAAAGCAGCAGAACCATTGTCTCAGCCATGATAAAGCATCACCATCTGTGTGTGCATGTGTACGAGTGTGTGATGTAGAGGAGGGTGCCACAGAGACATGTCATGCAGGCAGGTCATGCGGTTGCTAAGAAACAGACACTCCAGGAGAAGTGGAGGCTGATAGAACAGATGAAGTGATACGGAGACACACAACACCACGTCAGTCCATCACGCACATAAGCTACTGAATCACAAACACGTTTTCATTGATCTCTATTTCTGTTCATTCGTGAAAGAAACTCTATGATCTAGTCAGACATTGAAAGGAGCAATAACACACACACAAAAACACACACAAAGATTTAATAGAGAGAGAGAGAGAGAGAGAGAGAGAGAGAGAGAGAGAGAGAGAGAGAGAGAGAGAGAGAGAGAGAGATGTTAAAAGTGGTCAGTGGTCAGCACTGGCTAATTACAGAGAGTACAATGTTATCAGATGTTGCTGTCTATATTTTTCCATTTCACATCGTCTTCCTTTTTCTGTTACTTTTTTAACAATAAAAATGAAATGCTAACCCTCATCTTTACTTAAGTAGTAACAAAAGTACTGCAGAAAACTGATGCTGTGTATGAATGTGTGAATTTTCTCAAACACAAATGCTCTGAGGGATATGGAACAAGAAATCTAAATATTTCTCTATGTACAGTATACCCAAGTGTTCAAGTTCAACACTTGAATTATATTGGTCAGAAATTGAATATTACACTGCTACAATAACAGAACATGCATATGGACATACAGCAGGCAACTTCTAATAAAGAAAAAAAAATATTGTTTATGTGTTGAATTTTATTCACCATTTATTGTTGGAAGTGCGTTGTCATGCAGGAAATTGTTCAAGACTGAGGTGTTAACTCAGTGGAGTTCACACGTTCCTGTTTCTCAGAAAAATGGAAAGAGTGAGTGATCACAGGAACTATATTGCTCCACAACATTAGCTCTAATTCTAAACGGGTAATAATTGTGATTTGTTCATTAGTAAATAAATAAATTAAATTAAATTAAATAAAGAAAGAAACAGTGGAATCGGTATCTCAGTGGTTAAGATTTTGTAAGGATGTGTGTTTAAACCCCAGGATCACCGAGCTACTACTTGGCAGATGCCCTTATCCATAGCAATGTACATAAGTGCTTAAATCTCTATCACTGGATACATTAATGCTGGTTAACTAGCTTACTGTTAGGGATCAGCGTGGATGCGTTAGGGATCAGCGCAGACTTGGTGCCATGTGCGTTTGTTGTTTGTTTGTGTCACGTGATTGCCCCGTCCACGTCTGCTCCTCCCCGGTCATCACACCTGTTTCCCATTGAGTGTGATTGTCCGTGTCTCTATATATGTGAGCCGCGTTGCATTAGGCAGTGCGGCTTCATTGATTATATTGTGTATTACCTGTGTAGCGTGGTTTATGTTTGTTCTTCCTCATGTATTAAACCCCCTTCATTTGAAGCTATCCTGCGTACGGGTCTGTCTCCAATCCACCTCTGCCAGGGTCCTGACAGAATGAAGCCACCTCGACCATGCAGACCCAGCAGGATAGCTTCCAGCTCAGACCGGCTTTTTTTTTCCTTTTCCCCCTGGACTGTTCCGCCAGTCCTTCCGGTGACATCGCTCCGCATCTCGCTGGTGAAGGCCGCCGCTCCACTTCAGGTTCTGTTCCGAGGAGGACGTCACTTCACCACTTCCGCGGAGGGTGTCACCATGTTATTGGGGTTCCTTTTTTTTAGGTGCCCTGTGGCATCGCCCCGCATCTCTCCAGTGAAGGACGCCGCTCCGTTTCCGGGTAGACCGAGGAGGACGTCGCTTCACTACTTCCGCGGGGGGTGCTGCAGGCCCGAGGCGGGGGCGCCTTCCCACCCTCCCGCCCTTTTCCTTAGCTCGCCGAGGTGCGGGTTTGGCCGCGGTGAGTCGGGGGATGCTGCTCGGCCCTTCAGCTCGGCGGTGGACGTCGCTCGGTCCTTCAGCTCGGCTGTGGACGTCGCCTCGGCCCTTCAGCTTGGCTTTGGACGTCGCTCTGCCCTTTCCGGCTGAGCCGTCGTGTGCCCTGCTCCCCCCACCTGCCTCGCCGTGTGCCTTGGCTCCCCTTGCGTACCTCTCGTGGACCTTGCTCCCCCCATTAGCCTCGCCGATGCCCCCCCCTTCCCGCACCTTGCCGGGTTTTGGCGCTTCGGGAGCCGCGCGTTAAGGGGGGGGTTCTTCTGTTAGGGATCAGCGCGGATCCGTTAGGGATCAGCGCAGACTTGGTGCCATGTGCGTTTGTTGTTTGTTTGTGTCACGTGATTGCCCCGTCCACGTCTGCTCCTCCCCGGTCATCACACCTGTTTCCCATTGTGTGTGATTGTCCGTGTCGCTATATATGTGTATATACCATGAGTTTAAAACATTGTTCAAAGTTACAATGAAAACGTTTCAAAAGGTTTTTTTTTTTTTTTTTTTTTTAGAAATGCCAAAGATAGGAAAAGAAGTGCTAGCTGAAGTGTTTCCTGAATAAGTAGGTCTTCAACTGTAATTTGAAAATAGCCAGTGACTCAGCTGTCCGGACCCCTAGGGGAAGTTCATTTCACCACCTTGGTGCCAGAACAGAAAAGAGTATTGTAGTATACTTGCCTCTTACCCTGAGAGATGGTGGAACCAGTCGAGCAGTGCTGGTAGATCTGATGGTGCGGGGTGCAGTGCGAGGTGTGATGAGAGCTTTGAGGTAAGAGGGAGCTGGTCTGTTTTTGGCTTTGTAGGCCAGCATCAGTGTATTGAATCTGATGTGTGCAGCTACCGGAAGCCAGTGGAGGGATCACAGCAGTGGGGTGGTATGCGAGAACTTAGGCAGGTTGAAAACAAGCCGGGCAGCTGCATTTATGATCATTTGCAGAGGACGAATTGCGTTCATAGGTAGACCTGCCAGCAGTGAGTTGCAGTAATCCAGTCTTGAAATGACAAGCAGCCTGTGTGGACAAATCCTTGGCTGAATCCTTCTAATGTTGTAGAGAAGAAACCGACATGAGCGAGTCACATTAGCAACATGAGAGGAAAATGACAGATGATTGTCCATGGTTACCCCAAGGTTGTGAGCTGTGGCTGAATGGTCGTTGTGCAGGGATATAACAAGGTCATGACCTTGTTGTGCAGGGATATAACAAAGTCATGACCAGTTTTGCTAGAATTGAGCTTTAACTGATGAGCAGTCATCCATGATGATATTTCTGCCAGACATGCTGAGATCCGATCAGAAGCTGTGGTATCTGAGGGTAGGAAAGAGAAGATAAGTTGTGTATCATCAGCATCGCAGTGGTAACAGAACCCGTGTGAGGAAGTAACTTATCCAAGAGAGTGAGTGTACAGGGAGAAAAGAAGATGACCAAGTACTGAGCCCTGTGGGACACCATTGGAGAGTCTGCATGGAGCAGATGCCACTCCCCTCCATGTTACCTGATATGAGCGTACTTCCAGATAGAAAGCGAACCATTCCCAAGCTGATCCGCAAATCCCAAGACTCCTGAGGGTGGACAAGAGAGTCTTGTGGTTGACCGTATCAAACGCTGCTGAAAGGTCAAGGAGGATAAGGACGGATGACAGTTTGACAGTTCGTGATCTAGCAGCATGTAGTTTCTCAGAGACATCCAAAAAGGCTGTCTCAGTGAGACAGTGTCTGAATGAGCTGCTTTAAAGCCAGACTGGTTGGGATCTTGGAGGTTGTTCTGTGAGAGATAGACAGACAGTTGATTATAGACAATGCGTTCAAGAATTTTTGAAAGAAACGAGAGTGATACCGGTCTGTAGTTACTGATGTCTGATGGATACAGAGCAGGTTTCTTTAGGATGGGAATAACACTTGCTCTTTTGAAAGTAGTTGGTACCTGACCAGATGCTATGGATCTATTGATGATAGTGGTAATGAAGGACAGAAGGTCTTGCAAGATGGTCTGGAGCATAGTGGAAGGGAGTGGATCAAATGGGCCGGTGGTAGGATTGCAAGACTGGATGAGTTGTAAAATCTCTTCTGCGGCTACAGTTGAGAAATGCGACAACGAAAGAGTGGGGGAATCCATACTGTGAGATATTGCGAGGCAGAAGTGAAGGTCCTGCAAATTTCCTCAATCTTCTCATGGTAGAATGAAGCAAAGTCTTCTTCAGTCAGGGAGGATGAAGAAGGTGGAGCCAGGGGGTTGAAGAGATGATGTGGAGCTTCTGAGGGTCTTGTGAGGAAGCTTCAAGCTTTTCCTTGTAGAAGGAAGTCTTGGCAGAAGTCATATCTGAGAAGAACTTGGCCAGGAGTATACGGTAAGTATCAAGATCTGTATCAAGTTGTGATTTCTTCCACTTTCTCACTGATGATCTTAGCTCTCTTTGATTGTTGTGCAGCACATCTGAAAGCCAAGGAGAAGAACAAGAAGTTTTCTTGGGTTTAGTGAACAGAGGGTAGAAAAAGTCCGTAGTTGAAGAAAGAGATGAGAGGAAAGTATCTGTGGCTGAGTCCAAGGGTAGTGAGGAAAAAGACTCAGGATCAGGAAGAGAAGAAAGAGTGCCAGAAGCTACAGAAGAAGGGGAGACAGAGTGAAGGTTGTGGCAGGTAAGAGCAAGGGGCTGAAAGGTAGATGGATAAGGAGAGTGATGGTGAAGGATACCAGGTGATGATCGGAGACGTGTAGTGGGGTAGCATTCATGTCTGTAGCTGGAGAAGGACGGGTGAAAACCAGGTCCAAGACATTGCATCCTTTGTGTGTGGGGATGTAGCTGTTGAGTGTCAGGGCGATTGAGTCGAGAAGAGTCAGGAGGGAAGAAGATTGAAGCTTGTCAGAGGGGAGGTTGAAATCACCAAGCACTTTCATGGGGGAGCTATTGGAAGGGAAAGCACTAAGCAGTGTGTCCATTTCTTTGGACATCAGCCAAATGGTCTAAACATATCGACATTATAATGATTTTGGAATAAGCAAATGAACACAATCCAGACTGCAGGGCTCTCAAGTGTCACTCATTGGGTGTGACAGTCATGCACTCCCGCCACAAATTGTATTTCTCATGAAGAAAAACTTACTATTTATCATATATTTAATATGCCGCAACACCCAAAAATGTTTCTGTCCGCACCACTCTATGGAACCGAGCAACAATCAAGCCTGCCACTTATCAGCCAATCAAAAAAAAAAAAAAGCTACACAATAACCAATCAGAAAATATCTGGGTAAGATTTGATGCAACAACCAATGAAAAAAAAGCATATCCTGGAATTGTTCAGCATCATCCTTGTTCACCCACAGAGAAAACCACTGGAGCTGCGAGCATCACTTTGAGCACAGAGTAAGTCATGATCTCTTGTTGTAATGTTACAACAAATTCACAACTTGTTTGACACAATGACATTTTGACTGCTGTTAGAGAAAGTTTCCCAGATAATCAGCATCAGGTTTTCATGAGTGTCTGTAACTTAGCCAACAGTTTTACAGCCTGTTCACTGAGAACACCTGCTCAGAGCAAGTAGTCCAGGCCAGTGGTTCTCAAACTGGGGGCTGTGGCCCCTGTAGGCCCTGAGATGGTGCCAGAAAACATCTGAGTAATAGAGGCCCCTGGTTCCTTTTTTCAAAGGTGACTGGATTGAACCCATTTGGGAGGCTATCAAAGATAGGGGGGGTGAGGGGTGTGTGTGAAGATGTCACTCTTGCCTGTCTTCAAAACTTGAGAGCCCTGAGACTGTGCAGTTACAAAGAGTGTAGACTTGCCTTGTAAGTCATAGTTTGCATGTTGGAATGATGTCGTTTTCCATCTCGATGTGTTGGACTTATGAAGTTGGGAACAAATCTTTGATGACACTATTTTCGTCTGTTGTTAGCATAAAGCTAGCGAAGCTAACTATGACGCATGTTATGCACTTTCCTCCACAAGCAGTGAAGTGGTAGCTAGAGTAGTTAGATATCTCAAGTTAATAGATGAAATATAAGAAATGAAAAAGGATTTGTCACATATACATTGCAGCACAGTGAAATTCTTTCCTCACATATACTTTGAAGGTTTGGGTTAGAGTGCAGAGTCAGCCATGATATAGCTCTGCTGGAGCAGAGAGGGTTAAGGGCCTTGCTCAAGGGTCCAACAGTGGCAGCTTGGCAAATCTGTGGCTTGAACCCCAATCCTCTGATCAACAACGCAGAGCCCTAAACCGCTTAAGCCACCAATGCCATACTGTTGTATGTTAATTGATCTAAAGCTCTTGTAATGCATAAATGTATTAAATGTGTTAAATGTATTTCTGATGCTGTGATCTGTGCTCTGATCAGTGGCAACTGAGATATGAAGCAAACTTCACACACTGAGCTTTTAGTCTGAACAACTTCATCTACAGTAACAGGAACAGAGTGGGCAGAAATGAGGTTAAGAATGACGATAAGAAAAAAACACAATGACATGATGGAAAAGACAAGAAGACAGAAAGCAATAGGAAAACAGACACAAACACGACAAGATGACATTGAGAAAGTGGAGTGGAGTGTAAAGAGCAAAAGGAAGAGTGATTTGTGGAGTAAAAAGTACAAAAGGAAGACCATGAAAAGCAGGATTATACACAGCCTTCAGTATTCCTCACAGCGAAACCCACAGAAACCAGAGATTTAGCAGCTGTGCTAATGAGGAGTAACTTGAAACAGCTGTGAGTGATCAGTGATGTGTGATGGTCATGTGACTCGACAAGGCTGACAGGAATTGTAGTTCAGCTCTGATTTTGATAAAGCCATGTCAGGGATGAAGCGAAAGGATAAGGAACACAAGAAGATGATATGTAGGTCACAACAAAGTGACTGGCTGGTGGAAATTAAACAAATTTGAGTGACAATAAAAAAAAACACTAGAAGACTACAAGATGAAGTTACACAACTAGGGTGAATACAACACAAAACAATACAGGAGGCCAATGATAATCAAACAGCAAAAAAAAATAAATCAGATAATACTCCATGACATTAACAAGTTAACGTACAATCCAGTGTCGCATTGCCTCTGACAAACATTACAGTGTGTATAGAGAACGCAGAGGAAAAGGGGAAGGACAAGCAAGAAGGTGAGGGGGAAAAGAGGGGAAAATGACAACAAAGGCAGTTTCTGTGGCTAAGTGAATAGGGTAATTTGTGGTTTGGGACACGTCCGCAGTGGACTTCTGCAGTGAAGTTTCCAAAATGATGTAAAAAATTGTAATTAATTAATAAATAATAATAAAATAATAATAATAATAAATCTGTCCTTGCTGAGGTGAGAGAGTGCATTTAAGGTTACACAGTTATAAACTGCATAGTGTGCGCACACACACACGTGCACATACACATATACACACATATACACACACACACACACACACACACACACACACACAAACACAAACACAGCCAAACCTCAGCATGCGTTAAAAAGTATAGCAACCTGCACCCATTATTAACAATTCAGGTCATTAACATATAACACTCCTGCAGAGAGAGAGAGAGAGAGAGAGAGAGAGGGAGAGAGAGAGAGAGAGAGAGAGCACTGAACACTGCACTGGAGTGAGTGTGTGTGTGTGTGTGTGTGTGTGTGTGTGTGTGTGTGTGTGTGTGTGTGTGTGTGTGTGTGTGTGTGTGTGTGTGTGTCTGTGTCTGTGTATGGGCTATAATAAGAACACTAAAGGGTTACAGGACTAATACAAAGTCCCAATAGGATACACTGTGACATCACCATGACTACACAACTTTCTTCTAACCAATCCCTGTGCAGAAATGACTACACAGCCAATCAACAAACCAGCCCAAGTGTGCGTCTGGTCTGAGGTTAAAAATGGGGGAGGGGTGTGACGTCTGGGTGACGTTAGATGAAGAGAGAGAGAGAGAGAGAGAGAGAGAGAGAGAGAGAGAGAGAGAGAGAGAGATGAAGGAAAAGAGAAGGACACATCAATAAAAACCTGCACCTGCTTTGCCTTTCATTATTCAACTTTATGTTTTAAATCATAAAGTTTAATTTAGAATTTATCCAGGAGTGACTCAGCACATTAAAGCACATACTGTGACCATTTACATGCATGTTTGGTGCTAGCGTGTTAAGTGCACTTCAAACTTCCTTTAATGTTCAGTAATGAAAGACTGCACTCTGTAAAGATGATCATCGCACTAAGGTGATTAATAATGATGGAAAATGACGAGTAGCATTATGCTGATGAGCTTCTATTAAACACAGAGCCATGAGCCACAGCCATGCCAGACAGGGAGCGTATTTATATCAGGGAGTAAATTCAGACTATTAAATTATCTCGTTACAGTGGCACCTGACAATGTGCGATAAATTAAGCAGCAAGTAAACAGTCAGTTTTTTAAGTTGATGTGTTGGAAGAACGAAAGATGGAAGATCTGATAGATTTGGACAAGTTAGGTGGTTTTAATATTATCTCAGATTGGTGTATATGTTATTTTATTCTTGTACACATACTGAACAAATATATCTTGTGCTTAAAGCACCTGTATGTTCACACAGGTTGACATTTTTCCTGGCATTAGTCACACCATGAAACAATTTGATCAACTGAAAACAATAATTAATGTCTAAGTCTAACAGTGACTATGTAAATATTAAGTCAGCTGAAAAACTGAGTGTGCAACAGAAATACAGAGGTAAGGGTACAGAACAAGAGTGGATATTAATTCCCTATGAAACAATGGCTGGCTGGCTGGCTGGCTGGCTGGCCGGCCGGCTGGCTGACTGGACGGGAGGAAGGCCGGGTGGATGGATGGATGGATGGATGGATGGATGGACTGATTGATGGATGGATGGATGGATGGATGGATGAATGGATGGATGAACGGATGGATGGATGGATGGATGGATGGATGGATGGATGGATGGATGAACGGATGGACTAATGGATAGATGGACTGATGGATGGAAGGATGGGTGGGTGGATGGACCAATGGATGGATCGACTGATGGATGGATGGATGAGTGGTTGGACGGATGAGTGGTTGGACGGATGGATGGATGGATGGATGGATGGATGGATGGATGGATGGATGGATGGATGGATGGATGGATGAATAGTTTGTATCCAAATCATACTGATAGTAGTTTTCCAAGAGCAATTAGACTTATGTTTATCTATGTTTTGAGTATTTTCTGGTAACCGAGAGCCAAGGTCATTGTAACTACACAGCCAGTTAGGTCTATCATTGCTTGTGATCCTCATTGCTAAGGATCTGATGGCCAGGTCTAGTTTGAGGCAGCCATCATCTATCTTATCCACAAAGCACTGGTGTGGCAGGTTTTCATTTTAACCAGTCAGGAGCCACACCTGAGTCCACCTGTAAGAATGCACATAAGACTGATGACCCCTGATAACTTTATTTACAGAGACTTAGATTGTAGACATATTGGCAGTGAACCACCTGAGTTCCACCCCTGCCTCTGATTTACTAAAGTGTATAAAAATGTAAAAAACAGTTAAGCCTCATTCCACCTTCCAATAACAAGCTAGATTTAAGAAGGCTTTATAGCATGCGTTGTTGTTTCTCCATGTTTTCCTTAAAGTCATTTGGGGTATTTATGTGTGCAGGGCCAAAATGCAGTGCTGTGTCAGGGCAAATCTGTTCATCTGTCTAAGCAGTATAGTTTCTATATACAGTACACTGCATACATTCTATTACATTCTAATTTGCTCACATTATTCAGTCGACTGTAATTTGTGTTTATTATATGTTATTAGACGTCTTCTTTAGCTTACTCTATAGCTTTAGGTTATTAGTCCTGTTCATTGTTGCCGTGTTTGATGATGAATTGAGAAAATAGGAATAAGAATACAAACAACAAGCAGATACATAAACCTTACAGAAATATTGTATCCTCTAATGTATATGACATCATTTATAGTTTTCTTAATAATCAACAACATTCAAACAAAGTGTTTGTGTGATGCAGATTTAGAAATTTACAAACGATTGTATTACTTGATGTTTTTTTTATGTTACGTTATGAAGGTATTTTAAAAGAGAAAACCTTACTAGGTATATAGTTTGCTTTTTATTGCTGTTATGTGTTACTTAATAGAAGATAATGTTTAGATGAATGATAAAGTCAATCTGATAATGAAAAGCATCATGCTAACTGATCTTTAGGTTTTATATAAAATTTAACATACTTCCCACAGCAACACTGTAAATGGGTCAAGGTAAACACACACACACACACACACACACACACACACACACACACACACACACACACACACACACACACAAAGAAAAAAAAACCAAACACAAATCTATCTTCTATAAGTGTATAAAACCAGGACATGAAGAAGAGATTTTCCGTTTTGTTGAACACACACACAGACACGCAGACACACATGCTTCCTCTCTGTTCTGTTGCCAGAGCAACACTCTCATCTTCACATCTTACAGACAACACATGAACACACACATGATGAAGAGATGCCCATGTTTTGTTGGACACAGACACACACATGCTTCCTCTCTGTTCTGTTGCCACAGCAACACTCTCCTCTTCGCATCATACAGACAGCACATGAACACGCACACAAACACACAAACACACACACACCTGGCAGTTGTGTCCGGTGAACTGCGTGCTGCATGTGCAGATGTACTTCAGCTCTTCTCCCTCTGCAGGTTCACACACTCCTGCATTTAGACACGGTTGTCCTTCACACGGGTCCATTTGGATTGTTGGGGTCACATCAGGGTCAGAGGTTACAGGGGTTGTGACTCCCTTCTCAGCAAGGAAGATTAGCAAAGGAATAACGAATGTCATGAGCTCCATCACACAACGGTTTACCACTGAGATCTTCTCTGAAGTGTAGTGCAGCGCTCCACAGCTCCAGTGTGTGTGAGACAGAGACAGCAAGAGTGAATGTGAGTGTTAGTGAGAGAGGACGAGAGAGGGAAAGAGAGGGCGGGTGAGTGAGGGGAGGAGAGAGAGAGAGAGAGAGAGAGAGAGAGAGAGAGAGAGAGAGAGAGAGAGAGAGAGAGAAGGGCAGACTGACACACTAGTGACAGGGTGACAGGGACAGAATTAGACAGACTGTTATAAAAAAATTAAAAAAAAGGAGAGAGCGCACTGGAGAGAGAGAAAGAAAAGATAGAATAAGAGAGAAAGAGAGACAAAGCCAAAGAGTGACAGAGAGAAGTTTCTACTTGAGCCAGACCAAGAGAGGGAGATATATATGGTATATGAGGAGTGGAGACTGACAGGGAGATGGAGGATGCTGAATCACAGACATAACTGATGACACATACACACACCCCTCATTTCAAGTGTTACTCTGTCTTAGGGAATGTGAGTGCAAGTGTGTAGAGAGATCTCCCCAGGGTCTTGGTTATGATGGCAGTGGTTTCCATGGTGACCACAGTTCATGTGTGCATGTTTGTTTTCTCTCATGCAGTATATTTCCATATTTACTGCTGGTGGGTTTAGAGCATGGGCTATGGATTTCTTTTCGTGTTAAGGAGAGAGAATGTAATTGTTTAAAAGATTTCCTTCAGTGGACAAGACTTCTAATTCATCTTTTTTCCAGTGATCCATGAGGATCACTGCTGCACCAACAAGCTGCTTTGCAAGAAAAGGTTGCACATTTGTTTGGTGGGTCAGAAAGGAACCCAGGGTAACTTCTAAGCAACTAAAGGCCTCTTTTACTTTGGCTAATGTTAATGTTCATGAGCCTGCCATCAGGTGAACACTGAACAACCTCAGTGTGCAAGGGAGAGTTGCAAGGTTTGCTAAAGATCATGTGAACAATCCAGAGGACTATTGGAAAAAATAATATTTGGAGTAATGAGACCAAAATATAGCTTTTAATAGAACATGGTGGTGGGGTATCGTGCTTTGGGCCTGTATTGCTGCATCTAGGCCAGGCCAGCTTGTCATCATTGATGGACCAACGTACTCAGAATTATACCAGTGATCTCTACAGGAAAATGGCAAGACATCTGTCCATGAACTGAATCTCTAGAGAAAATGGGGCATACAACAAGACAACGATCACAAGCACCCAAATCTGTCTACCAAAAATGATTTAAGAGGAACAAAGATAATGTTTTCCAATGGCTAATTTAAAGTCCAAAAAATCGTGCAAGGACCTGAAGCAAGCGGTTCATTTGAAGACACCCACCAAAATCCAAATGTCGAAGCTCTTCTTTACTGATGAATGGAATAAATTCTTCTAAGATGTTGTTCAGAATTGTTCAAAGGTTACTGGAAACTTTACTTACAGTTATTGCTGCACAAGAGCTCACAATAGGTATTGAAAGCAAAGGTTCACATACTTTTGCAAGTCACATATGTAATTCTGGATTATTTTTCTCAATAATTAAATGAAGTAGTATAATATTTTTTGGCTCATTTACCTGATTGTGTTCATTTTGTTTTAGTTTTAAGACTTTAAGTTCAAAAATCTGTTTTGGGTCATATTTATGCAGAAAAATATGATTCTTTTTAGGAATTCAAGCAACACTGTAGTTGTATATTATGAGTTGAATACAGTTTATTGTATACAGTAAGTGATTTTGTGACTCATCGGACATTAGGCATCATTTACATGTGATGTGATATGAACAAAATAGTGGTGAGGAACAGGCCATGCATACTGGAGAAATGCTTCAGAAAGATAGCGTGTCAATATTCATTCTATGTCACTTACAACTCTGTGGCCAAGATCACTTCATATTGTACACATTTTATTGTTATTATTTAATATCTAATGGCTAAAATCACAGGAATAAAGTATAAAAACCAAAAAATGTTTTAGCATTTAAAGAAGCATCCTATGGTGTGATGCTGACAACACCATGCTTCATTTTCAGGATGGTATTAGCCAGCTGATGAGCCATACTATTGTTGTTGGGGTTTTTTTTTTTTTTTACCATATATTCAGCAAAAATATATTTATATATATATATTTTTTTACATAAAAGCCATGTGTCTGTAATGTGCAGTTTACTCATAGTCTTCCTTCGTTGCCATAAAGGCTTGAATGATGGCAAATTTCTGAGATGGTTGTGCTTCCTGCAGTTTCTCCCATCCAAAGCTCCCTGGCTAAAGCCCTTGTTCAGTTTTTGACAAGAAGTCCTGCTGGTTACACATTTCTCCCATTTGACAAAGATGGACCACACTGTGCTAATCTGGACATTCAAAGCTTGCGAAATGGTTGTAAAGTCTTGCCAAGATCTAGTATCCTGACAATTTGGTTACAGATGACCACATATAATTCCTTGGACTTCATGGCTTGGTATGTAGTCTGGCAACCACAGAACATTGTGAGAACTTATACACACACAAGCTTTTAAAATCTCAGCCAATCAGTAAAATTGGCAATAAGAGGTCTGCAAGTCAAGTTCCAGTGTCTTGGAGTGTCTTATCCAAGAATCTAAATACTTCTCTAAATAAGAGATCTACATTTAGGGCTCTGTGCAGGCCACTGGAGTTGCTCCACACCAAGCTCATCAAACCGTCTCATTAGGGATCTTGCTTTGCACAGGGGCAGAGTGTCGTGCTGGAGCAGCAAACGGCCTTCCATAAACTGGAGGCACATAATTATCTAAAATGCATTAATATGCCATAGCATTAGGATGATCATTCACTAAAACTCACAAGCCAGACTATTATCCTACCCACTGAGGTAGGTAAGTGCTCTCTCCTAGCATCTGCCACATACAGATCTATCGCTCAGACTACCAGACAGTGAAGCGTGATAAATAACTTCAGAGAACGTGTTTCCACTGCAGTGTTACAGTATTTACACCACTCCAGCTGACACTTGCAGTGATTTCAGGCTTGTGTACAGCCGTTCAGCCATGGAAGCCAATTTCATGAAGCTCCTGATGCACAATTCTTGAACTGATGGAGCTTCCAGAGGCGGTGTGGAACTCTTATGAGAGCTGCAACAGAGAGCTTGGGTGGTCTAACACTTTATAAGCTGTTCTGTGTAAAGCTGCCTCTAGATATTTCCATTGGTACTTCCACTTACAGTACTTACTTCTCCACCTCCTCCCAGGAGCCTTGACAGCCTTACTAGTCATTATTTATAAACCAAACCACCAATGTTTATTAAAATACATTTTATTGAATTGACTATTGTAACATATTGCTGCTTTAAATGTAGATTAATTAAATTAAACTATGTTTCTTAAACTGAGACCTTCCATAAAGTGATAATCATCAAATGGGCAGATCCCAGGAATATGGTCATTATGTGGATAGCAGGTCAGAGCTGGGTCTGGGAAGTTCTCAGGTGTATAATTAGGCCAGTTAAATATGCAACAAGGGATATATTTCAGTTCTTTTGATTTACCAAGATAACATGTCACAACAACCAACGCAGCACCTTAGGACCAAAAAGTTGTTTGGAGACAGCTTACATGGCACTTTTTGGGGGGGTTAAAATGGGTATCACCTTGTGGATTATAATTTAAATAGAACATCATTTGACCAGGCTGATTTTAACTTTATTAAAATTGTGTTGTATGATATTATATGTTGCCTTTTAACCAAGCAGCATGAAGCCATCGGTTAGAAAATACTGACACTCATACACCAATATAAAATATTCTAAAATTCTTCTAAAAGTCACCTGTTCTAACTCGATGTTAATAGGACTTGTTAATAGGAGAAGTTTGGTTGGTCATACTTCCACCATTACTTTTGACTTTACATATTCCATATAATATGTTTAGAACCTGGCTGAAGCATTAGCCTCATTCTCAGCAACAGTAACGAGCAGGTCCGCCTCCACCTCGGCCTTGTCAGACTACCTAGCTTGACAGAAGACGAAGACCATGAACGAGCTCCAACTAAGAGGAAAGCAGATCTTAATGAGGAGTATTTTGGTGTTGAAGCATTTTTGGGTGAAGAAGCGTTGACAGGCTGCACACTGAGTCAAACAGTTGCTTTATTTATGTGTCCAGGTAAAAACAAGAACCTGATGCAGTAAATTATTGCAGATCTTAGAAACCAGCAGATAAAGGTTCGGGGGTGAGGAGAGTGAACTCTAGCACGCCACCCTCAAGGCAGGCAACACACTGTAGCGCACACACCACACCACCACGCTCCAATCCAAGCCAGCAGTGCAAACAAAACAGAATAATAAACTACAGCAAGAGGAGAAAAAATATAGAAAATAAAAAAAAAAAAAGCACAGTCGCACCTCAAACCAGGTGTGAGAACTGCATATAAATTTTATTCCATAAATGTTTTTTTTTTTTTCCCGGAAATGTCATCTGGCCATGAAACACTAAAATGAAACCAGCCAATTTTCTAACGTTTTTTAAGCGCTCAGCTACATGGCAGGATTAGTTATAACCCTGCGAGTCATATGACCTAACCACATAAGAGCGAGAAAATAAAGAAGGGTCTACTCTATCCAACTTCTATCCGGAGTAGACACTTGCGGCTTTTAAACGTTGGCCAGAAGTCCACTTCACTCTGATGATTAAAAAAACAAACGAAAAAAAAACCAAATAAACCAATAATTATAATAATAATAATACAATTATAGATCCTACACTTTCATCACTACCTGCATTGAACCAACTGCAACTTTCGTACAGGGGGGAGAAAAAGAAAGATGTAACGCACAATAAAGAATGTGAAGAATGAGCAACGTTGGTCTGTACAAATGATCTTTGGAGCTGTAAGAGAACACACACGCACGCTTGCACACACACTGCCTGCTGGATGGAAACACAGTGATGACATCACTCACCACCATGACAGGAAAACACACACATCCCCATTTTCTTTAAATATTACATTTGATTTCCTTGCACACAAATTGGCTACTGATATTACTGATTAGATCTGCTCAACAGGAGGCCATTTCATTTCCTAGATCTGCTCTGAAGAAACGGCCAGTTTATATCCGAGATCTGCGCTGAAGGGGCAGCCATTTTGTCTCCAAGATTTGCTCTGAAGAGGCAGTCATTTTATTTCCAAGTCTTGTAACATTTAGTTTTATTTTATTTTCCCCTGTAGCAGACATACAACTTCAGAAGTCTCTTTTTTTTCCTTCCAGAAGCAGCTGCTTTTTGAGGCAGCTGTACCAATAACAAAAACAGAGGGAGAACTAAAACAAAAGGAGGGAGGAAGTCATGACGATGTGTTTAGGTTGGTAGAAGGCATTTTGCTTTGTGTGTATGTGTGTGTGTGTGTGTATACGTGTGTGTGTGTGTGTATATGTGTGTGTATGTGTGCGTGTATGTGCGTGTGTGTGCGCGCGTGTATGTTTGTGTAAGTATGTGAGAGATCAGGACAGGTGAAAAGACTGCTGGCCCTCCCGTGCCGCCATTAACAGTTTTTCCCTCATGATCTCGATGCTGGAATAATCCGGAAGCTTCAGGTAGTTTACACACGTCATCACTGACGGCAGGAAGTCGTCTGGGTTCTCCGTTGACTCAAACGTCTTGCGCACAATTGTCAGGGGAGGATTCAAACTCCGGAAACCTTGTGATGAAAAATAAAAAGGGGAAACGGAAAGTAAACTACACTATAGTCATGCTTATAAGTAATAAAAACAGGTGCCTACAATTTTATGTATAAAAAAAAAAACTTAAAGCTCTGGAAAGTTATGGTGTATGAGCTAACAAAAGGTAGAGCACACGTCGAGTGAGCTACACAGCTACACTTATGCCACCCAGATGTGACCATGCTTTTCTTGCTTCACAGTAAGCTGCTATATAAAATGTTTCTCACCTCCTACTGGCAGTCTTGGACTCCCGGTCACAAACTGCAAGAAGAGTCTCTGCTGCTCTGCATCAAAACTACTCAACACCTCAAAGAGGAATCGCACTGCCCGGCTACACACAAACACAAACAATTTTTAATTTTATTTTATTATTGTTTAATTGTACAAATGCGGCCAAACCGCCATTTTGTTACTCAACATGCACACAAGGTGGGACTGTGAATTTTCTTTAAAAAAATAAAAGAAATAAGAAAAGAAAAAAAAAAGACGAAGGGGTTTGTACCTGTCGTGTGTGTACCCGTGATCCGGTCTGCAGCATTCCATCAGAGTTTTGACGTCCCACGTCTCCGATTTGCTGCCACACAACAACTGATCCAACTAGGACAGGCAGATACGCAGAGGCGATTAACAGATAAAGAAGCAGACAGAGAAACAGGACAGGAACAAATCAAAAGAAGAGTGCAACTCACCTCTTCAGGGTAGAAGTACTGTAGGTGGTGGAGCGGGAAAACAGACTCGAAGCCTTCCCTAAATGACTCGAACTGTCGGGACACGCCCTCATTTAAAGTCCAGTACACCACCAACTGCACATGCACACAAACATTTATCAGTGTATCCAAAAACACAAATAGTGTCTTTCAAATGCTCCTCTAGCAGAAAGGCTATCCTGTCTTTTCCACCATTAGTTAGTGTGTGGTAGATAAGGTACAGGTTCTAGTGAGTGTAGGGAGGATTGCTTATGCTCTGTACACCCAATAGAACCTATACCTTATCTATCACACGCTAAATATTGGTGGAAAAGAAAGGACAGCCTCTCTGCTTGATACCGCAGCACCCCTTCAGAGGTCTTGTGGAGTCTACGCCATGCCACTGTAGCAAATACTTAAGGGACGGCATGTGTGTAGATTTGGGTGAAGAGTAAAGGGTACAGAGACACGCACACTGTAACTAACCCTTACGTGTGACTCCAGGTTGTGTATCCTGATTTGTATGGTAGGTGCTTTCAGGTGCATGGTGTGTAACTCACCCTCAGGTACTCCTCCAGATTGTGTATGGTGACAGGGATGTCTTTGCCTCCCTTCTTCAACTCGATGTTAGGGAACCCTGGCAATGTGAAGTCCAGCCCTAAATCCTCCACTGAACAGCCATTCATATTTAAACTCTCCAGAGCCTGCTGTAGCATCTCCCTTGTCTAAGAAAGAAAACGGACAGAGATGCATTCTTCAGAAGCTGATTTTGGGGTTGGGAGCGTTGCAAATTCTAAATATTTTACTTAAGCTGGACATACACTTGGACTACTAGTCAAACTCGTGACACAAACCACTCGCAGTCACTCACCCTATGCAGCCTAAATCATGTGAACACGGTTACCAGGCAACAACATTAATCTAAAAGCCATAAACTGTCCTCATTCACACAGAAAAGTAGTGTGTAGGTGTGTTCATACGTAGGATTTGTCCTGCTCTAGTCTCTTCTTCTGCCTAATGATGTCCTCCAGGTGCTGGATGGATTTGGCCACACCAGGGTCGATGTTCACCAAATCGTGAGAGCTTATTGATGACTCATTTCTCAACATCCACTTGTAAAAGGGCAAGCCCAGGGGCAGATCCAGCTGCATACACAATCGTTTATAATCGTTATTAGCAATGGCGACAATTTGCACAGGCACATTCGATTGTTCATAACATCATTTTGCACTTGTTACAGTGGAACTAAGGTAAAAACTACAGTGGGATTAGTTCTGGTGGCAGTGTTAGAGTGTAAGAGAACTCCTACCAGTCTAAAGTCCATGATGGCTTTAGCCATGAGTTTTCCAAGAAAGCGGAATTTCATCTTGATCTTGGCAATGTGAGCTGGCTTGGTGCTGCGCCCAAAAGGCACAGCAAAAAGGCCTCTAGAGCTGAACATGTACTTGGTGCCCTCCTGGCTCCCTACAGACAGAAAGTGACATGGAGCAGACAAGAGGTTACGCTTGTGGAGCAGAGTTTGAGAATAAAAGCGTAATGCAAAGAGATAACGAGTGTAATGACCTTTAGGGTTGGCAAGAGTGACCTCTTCTCCTCGCCATAAACCCAGATCAGCTCTCTGCAGCTCCTGAGACACAAGAGCGTAGAACTCCAGTGTCGGGCCAAGTCCTGTCCCCACCTGAGAAAGAAAAAAAGAGAAAGGGAGAAAGAGTTCAGGTTTTTCCTTTATCACCATAGCAAGAAGTCAAATATCATAAATGTTAATTTGTAACAATGTCAGTTCTGACTGTTTCTCTTTTATCTTGCTAAAAAACCTTAATCTTCTAATTGGGCCAAATACCTAATGCCATTTAACATTTGAGGTTCTGCTTGTCTTGTTTGGGAGGTTTTGAACACCCTCTGGCCTACACTCAAGCTCCTTTGTATGTTCATTTAAGCTTAAAATACTGGCACACATGGCTATGTTCAGTTGGCTTACAGTTTGTGCAGACTTTCAAACAAACTCCGAGCGCACACATTTTAACGTGTAGTCTGATATGCCTGGATCCATTTTCCCATTATTCATATCTCGAGGAGAAAAGTTCAAGACTTGAATTTTACTACTTATACCCATCAAATCGCCCACAACCGCTCGAACAATCTAGAGGAACTCTACAGTTTTGTATGGTGATGGGGAGAGTGACGGTTTGTGACAGAAGCAGTGATACAGACAGCCATTTAATCTGAATTAGCACTATTACTGTGCACATCGAGTAAGCACTCTCTTAGCACAATTTATTTTAAGCTATTGGGGTAAACCTAATTAGCTAGCTGGCATGATGCGTAAAGATGCTCCGATCAGCATTTTTCGGGACGATCACCGATTACCAAGATCATGATCTGCCGATAGCCGATCATAGAATGGCAGGGGAATGGGAATCTTTTGTCTATAATCTAGCAGAGTTTGCACCATTATTAGAAATGAAATTAACTCTAAATAAACTGTATTGAGGAAAAAAACTGTATAAATAGGCTAAAGTCAAGACCTTGAAAACCACCAAGTGTTTATTTTAGAAAATGAGAACTCAAGGCTACTGTAATCCATCTTTCCCAAATAAGGCAGAGTAACTTAAAATTATTCCAAACAAAGAGGGGTCAGGCAGACCAACACACATCAGATCAGCTTAATGGGATGTAGCCTCTTAATACACTGATTACATTTTATAATTGGCAGCAAAATGTAAAACTTGTTACACCAAAATTGGCTACTGCCACAAAGGACAAAACTATGGCAAGTGTTTTTTTTTTCTGTTATTATTATGAGCGTCTGATGTAGTCGAGGAACCAACTACATCAGATCCAAAAAATAAAATAATGAAAGCTACTGAAAGCCAATGCCATCCTTTCTAAATAACAAGGCAGAGAAACAAGGAGGCCAAGCAGATAGTTACCAACCAGAGGAACTTGGGATGGTATGAGGTTACACAGGCCCAGGCTACTTGTAAAATTTTAAAATATTTACTAAATTTACAAATTTATAAATATAAAACATTTATATTAAATTTGTTTTAATATTTTTTGTGAAGCTAATATATACACTATCCTTCAGAAGCCTGTCAATGTTTGTGTTCACTGTTTGGTACAGTGTGGGGAGACACAGTTAGGTATTTCCTGCCTGGGGGGTCGTATCATGTGGATCAAGGCAGCTTAGCAGGTGACGGAACCCTTTATCCTCCACAACGGATAGAGGTTGTTCGTCGAGGCAAATTATGAATTCCATAATTCTTAACGTGATGTCTTTCCACCTCGTACTATCCCTGCTGTATGGTTCACGTCGTTTAAACGCATCACTCACAGTCGGCTGGTTGACAGATGGGGATGTTGTTGGCTTCGGCTAGTTTAGTTTCTTATACTCGGCATATTCAGTTGTATGGCGTGTTCTAAGATGCCTAATCATGTTAGTGGTATTAAAATGCCGTTGCTTGCTTCCACCTCGAGGGATTTCATCACGACATACATTGCAACCGGCTAACTTTACGTCTTTATCGGACACTTTGAAAAACTTCCAGACGGGAGAACTAATTCGGCGCTTTTGTGGTTCGCCGATCAAGCTATTTTTAGCCAGCATCGGCCGATCATGATCGGTGGCCGATCAATCGGAGCATCACTAATGATGTGTAATTGAGAAGCTCACCTCATTCTCATACTGAATCTCCAGCATGGCTCTGGAACTGCCCAGATCCTGCATCACAGATTCTGCCTGCTTTAACAGCTCATCCCTGTTTATCGTCCGCTACAGGCAAACAGAGGCAAAATAAGCATATTCTGTTTGCTATCGCTTTAATTCAGCAGTTAGTTACAAGCAGCAGAAACACACACCTTCTTCCTGTCAAGGCGTGGTGCTACACGGCTGTCCTGAGAATCGGACTGGTTGATTTCAGGGTTGGTGTCGAGCAGACGCTGCATGGCGCGGTCACGATCAAACGCAGTGACGTAGAACAACATCTGCCTCGTGTCGAATGGGAAAAAGAACGGACTAGAAAGACACAACAAGAGCCATAAGTAATGCAGTCAATAACAACAGGAACATCACAATGTGCAGGAGTGTAACAGGAGTTCCAGTGCAAAAGAGGAAAGAAAAAGAAAAAAAAAAAACACTATCAGGGTGTGAAAAAAAGATTTTATCAAAAATAAACAGTGCAAATACAGCGAGGGGAAATGTGTGTGTGTGTAAGAGCGTGTGTGCATACCAGGTCTTGCCCAGCTCAGTGAGCCAGGGTGGGATGTTTCCAGTCATGATCACAAGTGGATCCTGCAGCTGTCTGTTTGCTTTTGCTGTCAGTTTACTGTTGATGAACTCACTAGTGGGAATGATCTCCTTACACACAGCATTCTGAAAACATACCAAAATATCCAAATGAGGAAACTTTTTAACTGATTATTTCACACAGCTCATCATTGACCACAGCCCTACACTCCACTACTGCCTCCAAATCATCCTCGCCCACTTCTCCGAAGGATCGAGAAGACCAGAGAGACTTGGGCATGGAGTGGCAAGACTCTACGTTACTTAACTAGCGAACAAATCTTTTGCACAATTTCAAGGTCAGTCCATTTTACAACTGAAGCCAAATACACATATAGTACCCAAAGGCTAAAACCATACAAACTATATATACAATACATTTACTATGTTAAGTAAATTAGTGTGTGTACTTACATTCTGAATCTTACAGGCAGTTTCAATTTGATTACGTTTGTTGTTAAAAACTTTTGGCTTTAATTGTATTCCTTTACTACAAGACAGGGGTCACATGAGAGTATTGAAACCAGTACTACTGGGATCCAGAGCAGCTGTACATGTACACACTCACATCGAAGAGGTAGAACCAGTATCTGCTGATGGAGTGCAGAACCCTCAACAGCAGAATGACCTCCAGCGAGGGGTCGTCGAACGTAATACCTTCTGGAGGTTCAGATATGAGGTACGACTCCAACGGGTTACTGACACTCGGACACACACCGTCTACGACACACACACACACACACACACACAAATCCATCAGATGTAAGTAATGAGTCAAAGAGAATGTACTTGTCATTGCAATTGGAGAAAAGAGGGTTCCAATTTGAGCATTCGACTGCATTTTAAACAAAATAGATGGTAGTTAAATTTCAATAATAGCTGATGGTTTACAGGGACAAGCAGCAGGACAGCGGACATGGTTCAAGACTACAATGAGAATAACTTCAATCAAATCTTCGAGCACCTGATTATATTGTATTAGATACAGATATTCATCCATTCCTAGTCCTGGAGGCTACGACATGTGACAAGTGAATATAAGGAAGAAACTAAGGATTACAAGTCTAAACATATGTACTAGCTACTTAGTTACTATAAGATAAAATGAAGACGGTGAGTGCAGATGAAACGTCTGTACCGTGCCACAGCTCGTCCTGTTTTTTAGCGTTACGCGGTGAAGTTTTAGTGGGAGCCGTTTGTGCTCGACCCCTTTTCCCTCCTACGGAGTCCTTGCAGCCATCCTCATCCTCTCTGACCGGCTTATACCTGCACACATGCGGGAAAATTTGCAAAAATGTACTCAGTGTGGCAGTTCACAGCTGTAATAAGTGCACAAACACAAGAGAGACCGGCATGTTCGTTTAATCGAGGTCAGATCATTTGGTTGCATGTGAATGTACTGACGGTTAGTAACCTGATCAATAATTCAGTTTGGGCCAAATGAAATTGTGATCAGATTAAAGGCTGGGATGTAGATATATGAAAAAGTAAAAGTAAAGAAAAAAGTATAGTATAATAAACCTGCAGTGAAACCCTTGAATCCAACTTCTTTCTCGATCGAATTAAATACCTTCTAAATGGCATGTAAATGAATATTTGAATCAGATTGTAATGTTTAGAGAAGAAAATAAACAATATACTAAATGGTGTGTGTATGTACCATATCGTGTGTGTTTTGGTCCAGATGCCGGCACGACCGAGAGGGTTGGCCTCGTCGTCGGTGCTCTCCCGCTCCTCCTCTGGCTGCAGGCTGAACTGACGCACCGCCTGGTACACAGTCATGTTGTAGGGCAGCAGGTGATCAGCAATGTAGAACTGCAGCCGGTGGCGCACGCTGCCAGAATTCAGGAACTGTGCCGCCTGTGCAAGGGTCAAAGGACAGAGGTCACGGACATGGCGGGGAAAAAACGACTGCATTTCTCTGCACTGAAAATGATTTAGAGAACATGTGATGACCCAGTGCACTACAGAGCGAACTGCATTTTGTCGACAATGCAATGCAACAGTTTAGCGTCAATGTTTACTTTCTAATTCTAGTTATGCTTGGTTATGATAAAATGGTCTAATCCTTTTTAAACTAAGACTAAGGTTAGGAAATCACGATGTCAGATTGGTGGTTTGTTTTACGTGCTATAGGACTCAACACAAAACAAGACTAAACCCATACAAGTGACTCATCGATTTCATCGTCTGATCCATCGTCATCGCTGTCCTCGTCCTCCTCTCTGATTCGGCCGTATCCTGATGAGAACACACACGAAACTGGGTTACGTCATTGGAATACGAAAGGTTTACAATATTAAGTGAGTCTCATGTTCAACTAAGACACACACCTCTAACAACAAGGTATCTCTCAATGGCCTGCACTAAAGCGAGAGGGTCAATTTTAACAGGCCCCCCCTTCCACTGCTTCACGTTGGTGCAGTCTGGGTGTCTCTGCAGCTGGCACTTCAGCTGGTGTGTGTTGAAGAATTTTAGTGCTTGAGAACCTCTGCAAACACACACAATCACACATTCTTGGCAAAACATCAATTACATATATATATATATAAATGGAAATGTTTTTTTTTTTTAAAGTCTCTCTTTTCCTATGGCAAATTATTTTGAGCTTGTCTGGTGTCTTTTTCCGTTTTAGGGGTTAGGGGGTAAGATTTATGGAAAATAATTGAGTTGAACTGAAGCTTTACCTGCTGCCGTTACCATTCCCACTGGGAAAATCATGCACTTTAACAGGAAACTGCTCCATCTGACTCAGGCAACTGTTCATTTTGTGCACAAGTGCCAGCAGCGACCCATTTTCTGTTGGCTCCAAACGGAACAGTGGCTCCTGCCCAGGAACCTGCATGCACACACAATTATTATGATGGAACTGATGTTCTCCAGATGTTTATCCACACCATTTTGTGTACCCTTTGAGACTGTTGTGTATAAAAAAAACCCTCACAAAAACTCACCTCAAAGTTCACAGAGCACTAACAAGACTGCCACAACATTACTAAGCCAAGTTAAAGAGATACTGATGGACATTTTGATACAACATTATAATGACTTGCCCATTTTTTTCCTGAAAGAAAGTGGGGGAGCTCCACGTTAGAAAAGAGCACAAGTTTAGGAAGAGGACACAGATTCCAGGAAGGGAAGAGATTGTAAATTATATCGGTTGCCAATCATCTCCTCTCATTTTCTTGGCAAATAAATAATCTTTTGGCGTACTTTTGAACGATAAAGCCTACACTGTTTTTTTTTAGCATTTAACAGCGTATATGCCTGCCAAATGCTGTAAATAAAACTGAATATCGTGGCATGTAATCAACATCATGATCTCTTTGCAGTGGAGAAGTCTGTATTCAATCCTGTCGTATTTATTCTAGACTTTCTCTAATGTGATGCTAAACCTCCAAAAAACTGGCAGCATTTAATAGAGAGAAAAAATAGATTTAAGCCAAGCAGATCACACATTATGCCAGACATTGTTACTCTAATGATTCACTCTTTTGTGTGCTTAAAGTTTTAAAATGAAAAGATCCTCTGATACCACTTTTTACAAGCAAAGGTTTAATTTGCTATTAATAATATTCAGTATGGACTATGAACTCCTTCTTTCAACATGTCAGTCAAACGATCCCACAACCATAAAAGTCACAGAATAAAAACAGCTGAGATGTGGAGAACATGATCAGACTAAGATCAGAGGAGGTGTAATAAGGTTCTGTAGACACCAGGTGGTGCCAAAACTCACAGGACTGCCGTAGAAAATGTGCAGGAATCTCTTGATCCTCTCGTCCCTGCTGACGACGTCTCTCTCACTGTTGGAGGTTAAATAGAGCAGCATCTGCTTCACAAGGCCACTGTGCTGAATCTCGAATGAGGACACATCTGACTCGGACACAATGCTGCAGATCTCCACTAAACACTCCAGACCGCCATCAACCTGTAAACACAAGCAAATTTCAACCGACCGCAAGAAAATGTATATTCTATTGATGCACGACTTACAAGCCAGATCCTTAAATATTTGGACACATTGAGAAAGATAGTGGTTTTAGTTGTCTACCACAATGTATTTGAGTGAATAATAAATAAGAGCTTTGGAAGGCAAGGGCCATGTGATTAGCATGACTGCCGTGTATCTCCGGGATTTGTCCTGTGTGCATGAAGTTCTCCCCATTATTCTGGGGTTTCCTCTGGGTACTCTGGTTTTGTGCTCCAGTCAAAAGATTGTAGTTGTGTTGTAGGCTGTCTTGCATCACTAAATCAGTGACTGAGTGTGATTGTGCCCCGTGATGAGTTGGCACGCTATCCAGAGTGTTTCCTGCCTTATCCCCTGGCATAGGCTCCAGGGGCTTATGTATGAACAAAGTATTCAACAAGAGGAATTCTTCATGAGGAACAGCACCAGACACTGGGTTTCTTTCCAAGTGATGCTCTGTCAGGTCTCTACTGCAGCTGTCTTCAAGTTCCTGCTTGTGCATGGACAACCGAATTTGGGTCAAAATACCTCTTAAATATGAAGTTGGGTTCTTTAGAAAGTATGTTTCAGGCCAGTGTCTATCTGCAGTGCAACCTGTCCAGTCTTGTCTTGTTTGTGGTAAACTATGTATTTAAGTCTTCTCTTGATTTGTTGGCTTTGACGCACGTCTACCTCCTATATGGTGTTCCTGCTCTGACAAACTGTAGTGAAGGAGTTTTTCTCCACTCGGGGAAGATTGTTTTTCTGCCATCTATCACAGTTTTTGTCTGTGATCTTTTTTCCCTGTTTAAGAACGTACCAACTGGCTTTGTCTACACCTATAGCTTTAGTCATCTTTGACATTATATTTTTGCAATCTATTTAATGGTTTATTTCATTACAACTTTGCTCGGGTTCATTATTTGATTTCAGCTCCTAAATACTGTGGTTGAGTGCTAAAACGATGAAAACCATCAGTGGCTAAATATTTATGGACCTGGCTATATTTGTTACAGTGTGTGTGTGTGTGTATGTGTACCTGCAGGCTGAGCTGCTCTGTAGCAGTACACAGTCTCTGCAGAACATTTAGTGCTGGGTTGCTGCCGTCCACGTTTTCTGAATTGAAGTAGCGCTCCACAAACTTGCTGGCCTGCTCTTTTATCCATGCCTTAATCTTGTCCCTGTAAAACACACACACAGAGCAAACTTTACATTTGCTATACAGTTCTGCATTTACCAATAGCATCACATCAGGGAAATAATACATGAAGTACATAGAGCATGACCTAAGTATGTCTATTAAACAGGGCAGCATTTGAGATTTAACTGTGCCATAAAATGCTCTGTGTAGAATGTAGAAGCCCTTAATTCATACCTGTGCAGTGTACAGGATATCCTGCACAGGATATTTACCTAGCTAAATCCTATTTATTGTGTAATGCACTATAAAAGGGAGTATATAAAGGTACATTAACGATACCTATACAGTTTACCTGGACGCCAACAGGCCTTCGACTAAATCCAATCAGGATAGCTGAAGAATTACAATGAAATGTCTGAAATACAGGATTGTGTGCTTACCTGTTATTAGACACGGAGTCTTTGTTAGCTGTGCGTGCGAGGCCGCTGACCCCGGCTGTGCGAGATGGCTCAGAGTTAGTGCTGTTGTTTTGAGCACCAAGTTTTCCCCAGGTTTTGGGGTTAAGACTTGCAAGGAAGGATGATTTGGGAGAAGCGGTGGTGGTGGGACTCTTAGCTGCAGGGGAAATATCAAAAACACACAGTTTTGAAACCTTCAAAACTTCAAACATCATAGTGGTGTGGAAGGTGGACAGTGGTGTGTGTGTGGGTGTGTGTGTGTGCGTCTCACCCTGATTGTCCACTTTGTCATCATCTCTGGGTGGAGAATATTTGGGACGCCGTGGTACTCTGCGAGGAAGACGCTTCCTCTTCAAAACATCACTCAGACGACTACAAAACACAGAGTTATCGGTACCATCCTTAAGATCAGATTGAACTGATCACAGTACACTTTTAAATGGTTGTGTGTGTGTTGCGGTAAAGAGGTTGTGTGTGTACCCCTGTGGGCTGAGGTCCAGCGAGTCCTCCATGTTGTTATGGAAACTCGGTGATCCCAAATCCGGTGTGACGCTGGACGCGGCGGGTGTGGTTGCTGTGGTGATGGTGGTGGTTGCCGCAGTGATGCCGCTCGTGCACGCCTTGGGCGGACTGGGGAGGAACGACTCGCTCTCAGCCAGGTTCTTCACCTGGTGCATCACACCTGCGCACACAGCCAAATTACAGGAGGATTCGTACACTACTTGACTCGCAGCATTATTAAGGAGCCTATATCCTTCGGGTTTAACTGAAAGGCATGACCCAAATCTCCTAACATGTTTACAATATAGTTTACAATTCACACAATAGCGTTTGATTTCACAAGACAATGTGTGTTTGGTATTCTTTGGCTAATTTTCAAACAAATACCAGAACAGCTTTTCCCCCCAAAATCAATGACTTGGTGAATATACAGGAAAAGTCTAAAGAAACAAATTAAATACAAGTTTACTGTTAAAATAACCACTCGCAGAATGAACACTGGCAAGAGAAACTGTGGGAAAGTGCAAAGTAACTACAAAGTAGTTCTATCTTGGAACTACAGTGAACAAGACAATAAAATAGACAAAAATGACCGTACATCATGAACTGTTTGTTAGAGCCACATTCCATCTTCAAATTATTCCTAAACATCATCAGAATCATCTTCATAACTCTGAAAACCAAAAGTTACTCAAAGATTTTCACATTTAAAGAGTCGACGAATATGATGACGAGCATGCTGAAATAAACGTGAGGTTCTGTCACTGCAATGCTTGGCGTACGGACACTAAACCCGGTCATGACACGTGAAAAATAACTACTTTAGATTCAGAAAGGAATATTGAGTTGAATGACACCCAGTTTTATTGTTTTTAATGCATTTCAGGGTGTCAGCCATTTTGAGTTAAGACTCAGTATTGTTACATGCTTGCTTGACTGGTCCCACCATCTCTCAGGGTAAGAGGCGAGTATACATCCAGACGCTTTACTGTTCTGGCACAAAGGTGGTGGAATAAACTTCCCCTAGATATCTGAACAGCTGAAACACTGGTTATCTTAAAATGATGAGTAAAGACCTACCTCTTCCTGAAATATCACCACTAGCACTTTTCATTCACCGTTATATGTATATATTAAAAAAACAAACAAACATGAGATTCAAATGTTTTAACGACTTGCATAACATTTCAGTGTAAGCTCCAGTGTACAGCATGTAAAAAGTTAAATGTTTCTCTGCATGGTTTTGTTGCGGTCATTTCCTAAAACCATCTGGTGTGACCGCAAGGTCGTAACTGGACTTTAGCCAGACTTTACTGTCATAACCATTAAGCAGAATATCAGTCCTGAACAGCTTTGTAAAGTGGACAATAAGAGGAGCATGTGGATGTAGTACTAGACTGGACTCACTTGTATACCAGAAAGATTACTTCCTACCTGTTCCAAACATATCTTCAGTATTCACAGGTATACAGAAATCTAACCCACAGTGCAGAGTGAAGCAACAGGACTGAATGTGTTTACCTTCTCTCCTGAAGTACACGCTGAACACATCAGGTAGCTTCTGCATGAGGATTTCTGCCATCTGCAGAGAGCCAACCACAATCTTCAGGTCCTGACTGGACAGCATGGAGGCTATGTGACTGTGGATGCACACAAACACACTTGAATAAATACACACTTTCATTTGGCATTGCTGTGAAGAACAAACAGCTGCTGTACTTCCTGGAAACATAAGAGAAGTGTAACAGATGGATGAACTCTATGTAATTATTGCACTTTATTGGATTTCCGTGTTGGCTTACACAGGACAACAATTACAGGAACAATCCACCCTGAACATCCAGCATATTATACATAAATATCTGTACACAATCTAAGCCATCACGCTCAATATCTCAGTCTCCACATGAGCCAAGCCGAGTTAGATTCCGCCAGACAAACTAGCCTGCCCTGCCCCATATTTGCATGTATATGTGGATCAACCGCAAAGCGTGTTCCTGACTCTTCTGCTGATGCACCATGTCACATGCATGAAGAAAAGACTGAAAGCGTGAAATGAAGAATGAGTACTAATAACAATGTCAGCGGAGTCACCTTGTTGCTATCTTATGGCTCGGAGCAGACAAACCGACTGGTCCTCCGTTTATATGGTGGCTTTTTCTTTTATCATAATTGAGTGATGCGTTAATTGTGTTGGCACACGGCTACTTTTTCCTGCTTATACTTTAATGCTCAAGTAGGAAACAAGAGCTTTTGTAATGCAGACCTGGCAACCCGATAAAGAGAAATACAGAGTAAAAGTAGCATGTAGCATTCAGAAATTCTGTTGTCACACCGGTGCGGAGTGCCATGTAGGAGCACGATCCACGGCATGTTTTTGTTTAAAAACACCACCTAGTGTCATGCTGAGGTGGCGTGAGAATAGACTGACCTGGAGACGGCGTGGTTACGCAGCACATCCTTGAGCAGCTCGGAGTCGGAGAAGTAAATTATGCGCAGGATGGCTCTGAGGCACTTGTGTCTGACAGCGGGTCCGGCCGAGGAGCTGTACACTTCATACAGCACGCCAAACAGAGTCTTAATGAAGCAACGGGCTAGCTCTGCCTCCTCCCGCATCAGCTCTGCACGTGCGTCCTCGCCACGCACCTCCACGTGACCTAGGATTGATGCAGAAAATCAGGTAAGAGAAAGAAAGCAACAAGGCTTCAAAGCGGAATTATGGCAATAATGGTAAATGTTTTGTTTAGACTCGGTTTTTACATTTATTTCACAGATATTACACAGATGCCAGTTGTAAGCTACATAAACAAACAAGGTACAGGTAGCAAAGTTTCAGAGCTCTCACGTGGCTCTGAGGTCCATTAAGCAGCTGAGCATGCTATGATCGAGGGGACAAAATGTAAACACTTCACCCAATCACAGTTGTCAACTTCTGACCAATCAGTAGACAATTTGCTGATATTATATGCAGTACTTTGCTATTACTAAAGATAGAAAATATGCCTTCCATGTATACATGTGAGCAAGTACCGGTGTTGGGGTTGATCAGAGGATTTGGTTTCCTCTGAATTCCCCGTGCCGTTCCCGTGTCCTCGTTGATCTGCTGCATAGAGTTGAAATCGATGGTGTAAACTCGTCCGAGCGTCGAGAGGCTGATCTCATCCTCGCCGTTCTGGTGAGCCGTCTAACGTACAGACAAACACACAGACGGTAGAAAACAACGTGATCCCATAAGCTACTGTTTTTTAGAGCCGGAACAAGATCGTAAAGAAGCCTCGGTGATGTAGACGTACTGTATACCAAGGTGCAATAACAGATGGGGTTATTTTTCTCCATTGTCTATTTGCTGTATGATTAAATACAGTATTGGATTGAGCTACATTTTTGTGACTCTCTCTCATGCAGTTCAAACTCCAATTGCATCCAAAGAAACTCTGTCGAAATGTAGTTCAATTGAATTCAAACTGTAAAATGTTTGTTAATGCATGCTATAGATTCATCTTTTTTACTGAATTCTGCCCCAGTAGCTTCCAAGCAGTTTGCCAGGTCTACCAGATATACACTGCATGGCCCATGGACACCTGACCATCACACCCATATGCAAGTCTTCCCCAGACTGTTTGCAAAAAGTTAAACACACACAATTGTCTAGGATGCCTTTATATGTTGTAGCATTAGACAGTTATTATTTGACAGGAAATAAGTTTAGCACAAGCACACTGCAGCATGACAATGTCCCTGTGCACAAAGCATAGTTCACAAAGACAGCAGTGTAGAAATCCTTCAGCCGGCTTGTACGGACCCCCGAGTTCCACCCTATTGAACACCTTCTTGCAATATGAATGACCGCAACCATTGGCGACTAGTTGCGGGTGTCCGGCGACACAAAGGTGAGAAAGGTTTATGCAAATGTAACGGCTTTGTGCGAGAGTGAGCACATGATCCGTAGCACAAAGCAAAAGCTGCATCTCCTTCATATTTCAGGATATAAGGACTTTTATATACACACAAGCTCTCCCTACAGAATGTTCCATTTTGGTGCCAAGGAAACTGATCTGGAATGCTAGGTTGTGTCAACCAAATGAGAAACTATTACTATAGGGACCAGTAGCAGAAATACCGACCTGCAACTTCACAGTACAGCGGCAGGCAAATTGCAGCGATACGCAATCTCTGTACATTGCAAAGGCAGCACAACGCTCTTACAAGCAAAATGAACAAATCCAAAACAACCACAATTATAGTTCTAGTTATATGATACTACTATAGAATCAGCGTGTCCACAACCTTTTGGCTATATTGTGTATTTAGCCAAGATACAAGTACTTGCCGTTCAAATGTAGTATTCTCCAATAGACTATTTTAAACGGTTTAATTAACAAAACATTCAGTAGTACAGTCACCAGGTAGTGTGACACCAGCAGTGTTTTAAATATTCTAAGCAGCACACAGTTACCTCAATGATGCGACTGTCAATACGGTTGTATGGATGCCACAAGCCTCGGTCGTCCCTCCATTGCCACACTGCAGCCTCTGTAGTGTGCGCGCTGCCCTTTTTCAACATGGCGTCTACAGCAAAAATGCCCTCTCTGGGGAGGCAAGGCATCAGCTCACTAAAAAAAGAAAAAAACACACACATACACACCAAAGCTGGAATGTTACAGATGTCCTCTGTTAGCTATGAGCATATTTTCTGGAATTAAAAAAACACCACCAATCTCTCAGTAAGCATTGGGTTTGGTTTGTTGTTAAACATGATGCACCTTTACATTACTGTACTGAGTAAAAAATGTTTAAGTGCATGTAACAGTGAGGGTGAATAAAGCCATGACTTTCAACAGACAGTATACACTTGAATATTATCTGGCTGGAAATCCCATTTCGGTTGTCTTTTTAAAGTGCATCAGTTTAGGACTGATGATAACCAAGTACGCTTTTGTGTGGCGGTATTCAGCTCAAAGTTATACACATTACCGAAGTTCGTTTTTCCCTTTAAGAAGCACTAAAAGACTGCCATTTCCAAATCAATTCAAACTGCGGACAACTACTGGAAAACACGAAGTGGAATATCTAGTAAATGGAAAGTACCAGATAAGGGAAGTGAGCTCATAAAGCTCCTGGGGGCTTCTGGGAACAAGGTCAATTTGCTCCTGACAGCTTCCATTAGATGCTCCACAAAGCAGGAAACGCAATGTCTCCGCGATATCTTCACACACACACACACACAGACACATTTCATTAGTCCTATAATCACCAGTGAATTTCATTGATTAAAGAATATTTTGTATTAGTAAGAAAACATCCTACTCTGCTTCATCAGCTGAACAGCAAGGTTGGGGCAGTTGGAGCACATGAGGGAGAACATTCGCACCACCATAATGAACATCCCTGAACTCAACACCGGCGGCGTCACCACAAGAAGCTGCTGGATGTTCGTGAGCAGATCGCGTGACGCCACCTGCTGCAACAAATTCTACAGGGGACGAAGGTTAAACATTAGCACGGTGCAAGGCTTGACAAACATGGTGTATGAGGCGGCTATTCTGGCAGCTTAGAGATTAGGTACTGCACAGTGCCCTCTAACAAATACTGGTCTCACCTCTTCATGCTGAAAGTTGTCCACCAGCCGGGCGAAACAGAGACATGTGCTCTCCACTGATTTTTTATCCTGATGGTAAAGAAAGAAACAGAGATAAGTCTAACAAACAGCAAAGAAAGTCCACTCCATTAAAAAAAAAACCCACAATGCATTGCAAAAACCAGGATCCAAGCTAATCATTTCCCCTTAGTTTGAAATGACGTGAGATTTTCTGAGGCCTCGCTTTTTTCTCCCTCTCACTATGTTGTGTGGATTACAAGCAGCGTGGAGTGTGAAATCAGTGAAGACTTTACAAACACTGTCTATGGGCTTCTTATTCTTGATACGAAGCTAATCCATAATTCTGTACAATCACACAAGAACACTGCTGTGCCATGATGTGTTGAATATTGCAACGTGCCAGTTTAAAAAGTGTGTGTACCTGGTGCGTGAGTCTCTGAGTGAGTAGAGGCAGCGAGTCGGCTACGAAGTGAAACTCGTCGGGTGTGATGCTCTGGCAGCAGTTAGCGGCGATGGCTAATGCATTCCTCTGAGCGTTAATACTGAAAAACTCCAGGTACAGCAAGCAGTCAGCCAACCCACCCTGCAAAGATATAAATGGATCAAAGAAGAAAAAAAAAATCATAGGCATTAGAAAAAAAAGAATTCTAATCCATATAAAAAATAAATAAAGATCCTAAAGATCACAGAAGCACTACATGGTACATCAGCTAGCAATGGCAGCTAGCAGTTGAGGGTCTGTGTGTTGTGTACTTACGGCCTGCAGGATGGCCTTGCTGTGTCTTCGTGAGAGCATCTCCAGTGCGGTGAGAGCCTGTTCGGCCACATCGATAAACTGGATCACCTGAAGCTACTCAAGACAAAGGAAAAATAAATGGACATGACGCATACCAAAATACCGGCTTGTTGAGCAAGTAAAAGGAATTATGGACGCCATTCGATGCCTGGTTGCCTTCAAGGTCGTGCGTAAGGCACGTTTACACAAAATACTGTGTGATTGAATAAACATTATGCAACCATAAATCTAACCAAAAGTGTAGTGTAGAATCTCAGAGAATCTCTGTAGAAAAGGCACACGCAAAGGCGGCATATATGAACCACTCACCTTTTCCAGGAAGACAGGAATAGCGTCTACAACTACAGCAGAAGAGCGAGGCAGAGCTTCCATCATGTAGGTTAGAGCACGGGATGCATGATTCATCTGAAACGCACATACGCTATTTAAGCTTGGTTTTCCTCCCTAACACAACTCATTTAAATAGAATCACACTGTGCGAGACCCTTGGCTAATGTTGCGGATCATGCCTCGTTCACATGTACAGCGTTTCACAGCGACAAAGCCACTCTGAGACGGTTCATTTAGAGAGTCGGAAAACTAAGTCGGAAACCAGTAAAGACCGTAGAGAGCACGTGATGTCAGAGCCACTGCTTCAGCTTCATCTCCTATGCAACGAAGCATATACAGGCACACCGGTGCATTTTATATACAAACTTAAATGTTATTACTCTGGCAACCAGAAATAGGAACACTTCCATACCCCTTCCTAGTACAGTGACTGAACATTAAGCTAAACATCATAAATATAACTAGTTGGAGTTTACTATAATGACTCAATGTATTAAATAAAAATACAACGCTCCTCTACCTTTAACTCTATGCTTGAAGTTTGTTTCCTCTCACAACCTGTGATCAGTTAATAATGCCTGGCTTTACTAAAAACTCTAACCTCGATCCGGACAGCAGGATCTGTCTCTAGCTTCACCACCACTTTCATGAGCATTTTAGTGAACCTCCAACTTAAAACTCTACACACATGCCAACTCGAACACCTCTACGATGGGAACCTCTCCTCAAGCACTCAATTATAAAAAGCTTTCATTTAAAAAGTAGCGCTACTTATATTATCTACTGCTTGATGTGTTGCTTTGCTTATATATTTCCGCATTGCTAAGTCGCTTTAAATAAAACGTCTGCTAGGAGGGTGAATGTAAATAAGGACGGTCTCGTACGGAAATAGAAAAAGCTCCACATCCTAAACGGTCGTGACAAAAGACATGAAATATAATGTGCATAAAGGCTGAATAAAGCAGTGCTCATACTCACAATATCAAAGTTATGCTCCATTTGTAACAGTGTGATCTGTGGGAAGAGAGAACAGAAGAACACACAAAGGATTAAAGCAAGCCTAGAGGATTTGAGATAAACTTAATTGTGTGTTCTGATTTGTTTATTATTAGTAGATACAGTGAATCTTGTTGGAATTTATGGAAGAGGGTCTTTAGTGTCAGTGCTTTAGGATAGACGGTGTTTCTAATGTTTCCAGCTGAAATTAATAATACGGTTAAAAATAATGTACCTTGTTGGTTAATTGCTGCTACAGGAAACAAACCACAGTTGTAACAGCACCTTGTTCTTAATTTCTTTCTTACTCTGAGAAACTCTACACTTTTACTAAATTTACTGTAGATTGTCCATAGATTTAGGCCAAGATGCATCTTGTGACATCACAATGTCCATTCAGCCCAAGCTTGGACTGGGAGATACTGCTGACTACATCAAATGCCCCTTTTCCACCGAGGCAGTTTGAGTGCTGGTTTGGAGCCAGAGCCTAATGTAGAACCAGTTCTTTCTTTTTCGCCAGCCAAAGCACCGGCTCTGAACCAGGAACAGTGGCTCTTAAGTAGCACCAAAACGTTGCTGGTCTAAACTTAAGAACCACTTGCGTCAGGAGCTGTGGGCAGGGCTGTGGGCGGGGTTACTGTTAGTGCCTTTGATACTGTACTTGAAGTAGGGGCTGTGGGCGGGGCTACTGTTAGTGCCTTTGATAATGTACCTTAAGTAGGGGCTTAAGTAGGCTAACTTTTTTCCTGTGTTAATGATAAAATAATGTTATGTACTTTCTCGATTACAAACTCCATTTATACAAATTACACAGAGCTGCACTGCATTGTTGTGTTTGTGTTTGCTGCTGCTGCACTAAAGTTGCTGGGAAAAGAGACACGTATACAGTGACATCAGACTTGGCTCTGTGATGGCTCTCTAACCGATGGAAAGGCAAACCGGTTCTTAAGAGGTTCGCCAGTGGAACCAACTTTGATCCAGCACTAGCACTAGTACTAAGCACCCGGTTCTTTTTGGTGAAAAAGGGGTAAAACACAGTGTAAAGTACATGAATAAGTTATGTCTTGCAAACACGTGATCGATAGGTTTTATCTACAAGACAGAGCACTAGTTCACCTTTACTTAACCACCTATAGACTAGTGACAAACAGGACCAGGATCTAAGCTCAGGGAGGCAGATGAAACGATATCCCATCATGACTGCAAAGCACCGCACACTAGTCTCTGCACTTCTGCTTCCTGTTCTGTTTACCTCTGTGCTACATCCAAGCTAAGAGAACACACCCGAGGAAAGCTAATGATCACATATCCATGATTTCGATTAGCGTGTAGACATGAGCCGGGAGATCGTTTCACGGTGTAAAGCTTTCTCCTTCTTTTGCTTCACAGCATCACTAAACTTGTGATACCATTATACACTATTCAGTACCGTTTCATAGTATGAATAGGATGAGTAGTGTGTTCACACTGAACAGAGCACTTATAAAAATGGGAAACTTTGTGCACTCAACAGTTTTACTAACGTAGCAGAAGAGGGGTGGGGCTACCAGGCACTGAGACTAGATGATGGCTGACACCCTGGTGGACAAAATATCTTAGAATTGTCTTTGAAGTTAGCTTTTAAACATTTTTAAACTCAAGTTATAAATCTAACTGTGATGCATTTGACGTCATTTGTCACCAATTGGGAAACTGCTCCAGCTTCTGATGTGGTATTCATAAAAGTTCTTAGTGCAAAGAGTTGCTCCTAGTGACGTAATTCTAGGAAAATTCTTAGCAAATGTGGGCGTTTCCCCTTACGATTAAAGAGAAGATCTTAGTAAAGATAAAGGTTATTTACAAAGCAGTTTATCCCTTAAAAGAGCTCATATGTTCAACAAGCCTTAGGAGCAGTGACTAGGACTTTTACAGGGCTTAAGAGTTTCTTTAAAGGTGAAGAGGGAGAAGAAATGTATTGTATACAATATTTAATGATAGTGGGCCTGCAAATAGAGCATGTAAATGTAAACATATCCGACAGAGCAGGAATGTCATAGCGCTAAATGACATCATTTCAGCCCCTATGGCAGCACGGCGGTTTCTAAGATGTTAGCGTGTCTATGATAGCGTAATATGATCGGTCATATATACGATATAGCCTCAAATATCTTAGTGACATAGTGAAGGCTTACAATAGAGCAGATTTTAAAAGCACTCCTTTTTTAAATTGTACAGCCAATCACAGTCTTCAAAAGAAGACTGTGTAAATCTCCTCTGTAAGATAAAAATTTCTGTATTATCCTTGTTCAGAGTTGCTCTGAGATCTGAGCTCCTTAATCACTCACATGATAAGATTCCTAGTTAGTAGCTGAGATAATTCTTTGAATCTTTAGGAATACTGGAAGTGGTTAGTAAAAACTGTTAGTGCTCCATTTATGACAAAATCCCCTTTCCAAAACTCAAGACAGTAAATGGTAGACACATGGTAGTACTCAGTAGAGCATTTTTCAGCTATGGACTGACCAGAGCAGGTACGACACTCTTCACAGGAAATCCTCCCAGTGTCTCTTCGTTGCCCATCACCAGCAGCTGGCACATCTCTATTGCTGCCTGCAGCTGCTGAGACTCGTCCCCTGTAGCCTGCAGACCCTGCAGCAGCTGCTGGGCTTTCGAACCTGTAGCGCGTGCGCCACGCACACACACACACACACACACACACACAAATGTTATTAAGCTTCATACAGTGCATAAGGCTTTTATGTTAAAGCTACTTTTCACGAGATTCATTTCTGCTCAGTGTAGTTGAGTGTTCAACTATATTTAAATTGTTACTGTATCCTTCATTTTAACTTGAACCAATCTGGCCGATTACCTCCGATCTCTTATCGACAAGGCGTTTCCTCCCACAAAACTGTCGATCAAGTGAATTTTTTGGTTGGTTGTTTGTTTGTTTTCTGGACCACACAGAGTAAACTCTAGAAACTGTCGCATGTAAAAATCAAAGGAGATCAGCAGCATCTGCAGTACTGTCTGGTACGAACGTCTAAGCCACAGTTAAAGTTCTGCTGTTTGATTCGTACCCTACCTGCAGACTGTAAACAATGTGCTGCTCCCGCCCAATTGGCTAAATTAAATAACTGAATGAAAGTGTAAGTTTATTGATGTTCTTCATAAAGTGCTCATTGAGTGCAGATTTACTTTTGAAAGAGAGAGATTCCTTATACTGTATCTAACAAAGACTCACTTGCTCCAGTGCCAATGGTGCGATGGAATAGCTGGGACATACGAGGACCAAAAAGGTGAGGGGGCAGACCACGTGCCTCCAGTAGAGCTGTTCACAACACACACACAAACAATTAGAGATGCAGACTACACAGGAAAGAACAGTTAGACCAATACATGCATGAGGTGCTGTATACAATTAGGAAGTTCTAATGGTTGTCCTGGTGTCAGGGCCCTCGGACCTAAATGGTTTGTAGTACAAGGTCTGATTGGCGGACCGTGTTATCGGCCCCAATAAGTTCAAATCGAGGTCAAACATTTACACACACCATTATCAGAATCAGAATCAGAGTCAGGTTGATTGGCCAAGTGTGTTGACACACACAAAGAATTTGGTTCCAGCTGTTTGTGACTCAAAAGTACACACAACACTATACAAGACAATGCAGATGTGATACAATATAGACAGTATGAGTATTAAATATGAATACATTATTAACCACTTGTATATGAATTATTATCCACTTGCTAAAATAAAAAAAAATAATAAATGAACATGAGGGATCATAATAAATGCATTGTAGAAGTTATTTCACACCGTACATCTTTACATCCAGTCCAAAGGTTTGTCCTTAATACTGTGTGTGGTTCGCTGGTTTGATCAATGTCTGGCTTTATAGTTTGTGATTTGTGCCTTTAGTCCCTTGTTGGTCCTGAGCAATTAAACTGAGCATTATTGTTTTCTTGAAAAGTAAACATTATGTAGCTTCTGAAAGGCTAAATGGAAATATAAATCTTTACAGAAAAGTAATCATTTGTGACCTTGACTGTAACAGACACAGCATGGGACACCGAATGGCTGGGAATGGTAACTGATTGGCACGCATTCTGTTTGAATCATGTTTTATAAAATCGATTGTGTTTGTAAGCTTTCTATTTGGCAGGAAAGTTAGGGTGCATAAAGTAAAACTGAATACGGCCGAGTGTTACCTTGCAATCGGCCCATTTCCGAGTCGTCTGATTCGCTCTCTCCGGATGTGGTCATCCCTACAGCGCCGGCTACTGAGCTGGAGGCTGCTAGGTAAGAGAGAGAGAGAGAGAGAGAGAGAGAGAGAGAGAGAGAGAGAGAGAGATGAAGCTCTCATAATGCAGGTCAATATTTGCCGACACCAACTCGTGGATTTGACCTGTCCTTCGTTTGGATAGTGTGTTCTCATATGGAAACATTCAGCTAGTTAACGTAACAGAGTGTGCTAGCTCTTCAGTCCTGCTTGATTTGGATGTTTATACCCTTCCATCATTTGTGATGTGCAGCCCCACTACAGCTTGCTGTAACTTCCAGACAAAAATGCTCCATTATACCTGATACTCAAGTTAGATTGTTTCTGCATTCATTTCTGTAGTCATGGTAATGTGAAAGAGTTTGCCATTCGCTATGTAGCGTGCGCTCGGCTTTATTATAGTGAATATAGTGTTCATTTGTGCACAGCGGGTTATTATTAAAGTAAAGCTAACAGTGATAAATATTTGATACCATCGTATGTGTTTAATTTAAATAAGAATTTTGCCCTCACTTATACATTTTAAACCTAAACTTAAACATCTTATGTAGGTTTTCTCCCAATCAGACTCACTCTCGCTGTCTGTACAAACATGAAAATAGAAAAAATTCTAATTTCAGTTCCTTTTCATTTCTACTTTTTACATTATGGTTTTAATTTCCATTTAGATAGATTAAAGAGATCAACAGAGAACACATGGCCCTTATTAGATTATGTGTAAAGTAAGTGGGAGCAGTGTTGACGTCTCAGACTGAACTTTCTGTAGAGCAAGGATGCTGCGAATGCTCAAGACTCCTGTGGGCCACTAGCATAAGAAAATAAAAAGTTAAGACATGCTCTGTGTGTGTGTGTTTCTGTGCACCTGAAGCTCCCTGCGGCGTTTCCTCTGTGCGTGATGAATTGGCTCCGTCCTGATTGTTGTCGTTTTCGGCCATTTTGTCCTGTCGGCGAGTTTCAGCTGCACCACGCTTCCCTAAACCTGAACCTCGCCGACTAGAGAGAGAGAGAGAGAGATTATTTAAGCGTTGTCCTAAACAATTGACAATGGGGACATGATCTAATGTAACACTCATTCATTCACTCTTAAACACACACACACACGTTACCTGGTGCTGGCGCAGGAGCCCGTGGTCTTTTGTCGCGTGCTCCTCCTAAAACTGGGGAGTTCTGCAGGGGGAGACTCACTACGCTTCTTCGTGGACTTTCTCAGACCTGCGTGCACACACACACAAAAAAAAAAGTCAGGGAGCTTCCTTAAGCATAAACACAGTAGTTCATATCAGTGTGTGAGCGCACTCATGTAAATCTGCATTAAGATTCATTAGGAAGTAAAAGCCTCGTTACTGAGCCAGTCGTCTGGAGAAGCGTCGGTGGCTTTGGTTTACTTCCACCCGAGAGAGAGGGCTAGAAACTTGAGCTGCTCACACTGTCAGAGGAGGATCGAGTAAATGAGAGGATCTAGTAGTGCTGTGCATTAACAGGACCTGAAATTTGTAATGATACCATTTCATTTGAGGCTCAAGACGTATACGGAATGTTTAGGATTTAACCCTAGCACTATTATTACCATTTCTTGACAGTTTTGCGCACCGTTCTAACCAGAAGCCTAGTTTTGGCTCCAAGGGACAGATTTGGGCTTGTTTCAGTATGAAGGGGATTGACTGTCCCATGAGATCAGAGTTTGAATGCAAGTGGACTTTGGCTTTCAAGATGATTCTTAAGTAGTAGAAAAGTAGTGTTGTGTTTCCAGTCATTATTTGTGCATGTCACCGTTCTACAAAAACCTTCACGCTCCAGCTCTTCAACCCAAATCACTGCCATATCACCGGATGTGTGCGACTTCTTTATGTCACTCCTGTTCGTCTCTCCTCACGATCTCATTTCAAACTTTACAGAAACTCTTCTTCTTCCTGGTTTTGCTGCATTTCTGTTATATAACCCACGCATGACGCAAATGCTATAGCGCCATTACGTCCACGAAAGACTCCGATCCGCTGCAGACGCACCAGTACGAGACATCGTGTACGATTGATTTACCATGACCGCAGGGTCTTCATAGTAGATCCTCATATTTTGCTACTGGCACAGGTTTAATGCAGTATGCCCTTACTGACACAGCTCGCTCATTTTATCCAGGCTTGGGACTGGCAGTGGGACTTAACCGCCTCAGTGGCTGGGTCGGGTCCTTGTCCAGGCTGTTAGTCGTCCTCGTCTGAGTGGCACTGACATTAAAACAAAACCACTGTAGGCGTGTCCCAAATCATACACGTGTACAATATTCTGTCTCAGTTTGTAGAATAAACTGTGAGAACAGTGTGTACATGCTGAACAAGAAGAATTGTACTTTAGGAACATGGCTGATGCACTTATTCAACTGATTAAAAAACATCTTACAAATGACTTAAATTAGCCCAAGATGTGAAAATGATTTACCATTTTCAAGACGTTAATTAATTTAAAAAGTTAGGTGATAGTTTAATAGAAATCTGTTGGTGTTCCATCTGAGACAAAGGGCACAGGGTGTTGTACACTGTTTGGGAACCAAAACAGACTAAAACTTTGAATTGCTGGTTAGAAACAAAGCAACAGCAAACTACCAGACCTTGACTGAGCACATGTGATTATAAGACGCAGTGAGAGAACGCTGAGCAAAGGAGTTTATGGAGAGTCTTCTCGTCAATACGACTATCCGGCCTGCTTCTGAACCCAGAGCGAGTTCGCTGCACCGATCTAATCGGTGTTGCTCTGGAAAGGTCACTCAACTCCCCAGAGCTCACCAACACTTCAGGAGTGTGAACTCACCACAGCAGCCACTCCATTTCCCATGATCCTCTGCAAACCTGTACAGCCCAGTCTGCTGCTTTTCACTATACTTTCAGGGTTACGTCCGAATTGCTACAAGGATTTCATGTCTCCGTGTGCAGGAACACGTATAGCTCAGATTGGTCACTGCGACCGAGATCGCTTCTGTACCAACATGATGGAGAGCCATAAAACTGACTTAGAACTTAAACTCCATAAAACTCTCTCAGATGTTATGCTTTATTTAAAGGAGCAGTATGCCATTTGATATCTGAGCAACGACTGGTATTAGTAGATAAATTCAAAAAAAAAAAAAAGAAAGAAAGAAAGATAGAAAGAAAGAAAGAAAAAAGAAAACCAACGTCCTACCTCTGCACTGGGCCGGTGAGTGTGTCGTACTGGAAGTTACTGTAGCGACGGATATTTTTAGCGTATTTTAGCCTATTATTAGCACGGAGCTCTGACTGAAACGTGAGCCGATCCCTCGGCCATAGCGACCTGAGAGAAATGAACGAGCGTCCATTGATTTGGAAGGTTGAGACGGTGTACGTCTCAATGTTGGATTTAACATACAGGCAACCGTGTGTTCCCATCAGATGTTTAAATAACTGACTAAACAAACACGCTACATAACAGAAATAGGAGGAAAGAACGTTTCAATGGCGTACGATCCTGTGATGAGGTCGTCTGATGTGATTGGAAAAGACTGGATTTCCTGTTTACTCATAGGATTGTTTGTGCTGTAAAGATCACTGCTTGTGGTGGAGAAATTAAAAGGTTGCGCAACCAAAGACATAAAAAAGCGTGATGGGGTTTGAAAATGAAAAACAGCCACTGAAAAGCTTTTTTTTTCTTCTGTATGTCAGTAAGTCCCTGCAGGATTTTGTGAAAATGAACGCAAAAAAAAAATCAAAAAAAAAAAAAAAAATCAATGACACTGGTTTTCCTGAAGCGGAGTTTGCATTTTTTTTTAAAATGGCGGCAGATTTTCTGCAGATTTGGGCCAAGATGCATTCAGCCACAGCTGAAAACTTTCATTAACTTGCATTAAACATGAGTAGAGCGATTATAGAGAATGATTACGTGTTTACTGCTAGGAGATTAAAAGAAGAATCCTCACACCAAAAGCATAAAAACTGTGCAACTTGCATCACAACTGAAAACACATTTTGGCTACAAAAATTTATTTATATATATATATATTTTTTTTTTTTTTACAAAATACTGGCGAGACTAATCGATCTTGATTCACTGCATTAATAAATGATTTATATCCTTTTTATTCAATGAGACAGAAAGGTGATCTACACTGACCATGTGATTTCACTTTAATCTGATTTAACGTGTGCACGTGAAAGAAAGAGTGCATCTGCATCATCATCATCATCAACTAAAGACACTAGGCAGGAGAATATTCAGTTCGGCATCACACTTAATAATTCATGGCGGTAACAGTGGAGTCAGAGGACACCACAGCTTCCTCGAAGCTTCAATAGAGGAATAAAGGCGAGCCGAGATTAGAACACGAGGGGAAAGGGTGAGCCTGGAGAATGTCAGTCAGTGCGGCGCGTGCGATCGCTTATGTGAATGACGACGGTGCTGATGCAGCACTTCTGAAGGGCCGAGGACAATCGGTTCTCTGCTTACAGCAGACTGCCTAGCGGCGGTCAAATGTGGCGGGCTGTTACATCAGCGCTGAGATACAAACACACACTTTTTTGCCTTTGAACTGAAACCTCTGGGCTTGGTGAATGAAGAGAAGTGAGCAGGAGCTGAACATCCTTCTCTCCATGACGACCAATCTATCACACCTCCTTCATCATCGTCATCATCACATACTACAGACATCTGTCTCTCCAGAACATCTCTGTGATGAATGTGGTCAGAAGGCACTGATTCACCAGATTGTCACCACAGCACTTAAATCCCTATTGCCATTTCCAACATGCTATCTGTATGAAGTGGGGTTTTCTGCAGTGACGGCAACCAAAACAAAACAACGGAATAAACTGGACATAAGCAACACACTTCGGGTGTCATTGTCTCCTGTTACCCCAGATGGAACCGTCTTGCAAAGAAATAAGCTCAGGGTTCTCATTGGTTTCACATTGTAGTGAGTTAAAAAGGCATGTTTAAATACAAATAAATTAAAATTATTAATATTTATTTAATTGTATAGCCCCCACCCCCCACCGGGCCACGGTAAAATTATCAAACATTGACCGGTCCGAAAAAAGGAAAAAAAGGTTGGGGACCCCTGCTTTACTCTAAAGGCGGTGCTGATTGGAAGTCAACCCCCAACATCAGGTTTATATGAAGGATGGAGTTTCTGGAATAACAGGTGATCTGAACAACCTACAAATATGCAGAACAGTTGCTATAGTTCTGGAAATAAGTCCTTCCAGGATGCCAGTGAAGTGATTACTGCAGCCAAAAATGCTTGAATTTTGAGGTTTTCTCCCCCCACATGAAATTACAAGGACAGGATTCCTCTTTTAAACTCCTGGAACTAAAGACACACATGTAACTGCGTTTTTATGATTTTTATGGCGGTGCTCATGTTCGACACTTATAATGAAAGGTGGGAGTTAGAGGAGAATTTGACACATTACAGTGATATTAAACACATTTTCCGAGTTGTACTGAAACGACTCTGACGTGAGCCGTTCAGGTCGTCTATAAAGCAGACTTTACTCTATTCACAATCGGCTCTTCTCATCCTTCGCCCTAACAGACATGAACAAACTAGCAGTAAACAACAGCAGGCAGCTCCTCAGCTTATGGCTTCTCCTCGTTATATGTCTGGCAGTATAGCAGCAAGGTCGACAACACAGAAGGTGCATCAGAGCCACATACTTAGAAGTAGCATAACGGCGCGAGTAGTGCGTTCACACTCAACATGAACAAGGGCACCTCAGTTACCCTGATGATGCACTTATTCAAACAGGGGGAAGAAATGTAAATGTAAAGTCAGCTGAATAACAAACTTGAAAGTAACTGGAATAGGATATTGAAAATAGCTTAAAAATAAATAATTAAAAATAGGGAGAAAAAAAACAATTAAAAGCAGCTTTTAAAAATGAGTCAGTCCTCGTTTTTTTTCCTGTTATTTTTTAACTAACACCACTGCTCCTCAGAGTGCACATAAAAAAATAAATAAATTTAAAAAAACACAAAACATGTTAAGCGGTGATAAATGACACTTTTTAAATCTGTAAAACCGACTCTGTTAATGTAACCAGCCACCTGCCTGTCAATCACCTTTCCACTTACTGTACATTCTGAAGCAAAAATCGGGGGGGAAAAGAAAAGCTGCCATTTATTACTGCATGTGCCAAACAGACAAATCTAAGCTCTCATGGTGTGGCCTATTATTCTAATGAGCATGTTTGACATTTAACCTTACTGATTAGGTTTAATACAGATAGTTGTGCCTTATTTTTGCTAAAGATACCCAAGATTTATATTTACTCCACCATAGGTTTTTTCAATCCTGCATATTTTATATCAAAAATTGCTCTAGCTACTTCTAAAAATAATTTTAAATACGAATATGATTATTCGGTTCTCTACACAGATCCCGTGTGTAGAAGTGAATTTATAAGGATTGTGTAGAATGCGAGAGACTCACTGGCTAGTTTGGCCTGCAGTCCGCTCGGGCCGGCTTTGTTGGACCCTGATGGCGTTTCGGGTTTTGAGGACCCGGGCAGGGCGAGTCTGGGCTTCGGTAAGTTCACTCTGGGACTGAAGCGACTCGTCCAATCGAATTTAGAGGCAGCTGTGCTGGATTTGCTGTGCTCTTTATCACGACTGCTGCGGCGAGGAGACGGCGAAGAGGCGGAGCGGGAACGACGCGACTTGCTCTGATCTTTACCCTGCTTGAGCCGGGCGCCCTGCGAGGGCGGGGCACAGCCACTGGCACCAGCGACCACCACAGAAGAGGAGGAAGAGGAAGAGGAAGTGAAGGAGGAAGAAGAAGCGGAGGAGGAAGAGGCGGAGTCAGTCACGGATTTGGCCGAGGCGGCCAATTTGGACGCCAGTTTGGAGGGTTTAGATGAGCGGCTGGCCTGCTCGCTGCTCGAGCCGGATAAAAACGAGGAAGAGGAAGAGAACGAGGAGGAAGAAGAGGAGCTAAATGGGGTGTCTGTCTTTTTGCGTTTGTGGGAGGTGCTAGGAGCTGGGCACGTGCCGCTCTTCCTGTTTAATGTCCTGCTAGCAGGATGCTCAGCTGCCAAACGTCGCTTTTTTGACCTGGCTGAGGGTGGGAGCTCGGGTGCAGAGTCAGCAGTAGAGCCAGCAGGTTCCAGCTGCTCTGAGCTCTCGAGGGGCGGAGCTTTGGGCCTCTTGGCCGGGCTGGGCGAGTAGGTGGTGGTGGTGTGATCAGGTGCAGAGCTACGTTTGAGAGCACGGTTGTTGCTGACTTCTCTCTGCTCGTGTTGGCCCGAGCTTCCTGCTGTCTCCGAATCCGGGTCAGACGCAGGGTTACTTAGTGAAGAGAGAGAGAGACTGTTTCTGCAGAGAGAGAGAGAGAGAGAGAGAGAGAGAGAGAGAGAGAGAGAGAGAGAGAGAGAGAGAGAGAGAGAGAGATTTGCACAAGTTCTAGAAACACAGATGAAGCAAAATCATTTGAATAAAATTCATCTCGAGTTTCTTGACACAAACCCTACCGTCGAGGGGCGTGGCCACGCGAGGAGCCAGCTGCAGGCGTGGGCGGGGCTTTGGAAGCTTTAGTATATGATCTTTTACTTTCAGGAGGGGAATTTGTTTTTTGTTTGGTTTGTTCTGACTGCAACCTGAAAAGGAGTTACAAAATAAAAGACACGCATTAGAACATCTGCTACCAGATTTACACTTCCACAAAACACACAAAGTGTCCTTCTTCTTCTTCTAGTTCACAGGCATACATTATACAGACAGCAGAAAAGACGTTTCATGCCCTAAAGCGGCCTTCACACTGCACACGACAAACGGACACGACCGTCGCATTTCGCCCCTAGTGGCAGTCGCACGGAATGTGCAATATGATCGTGTAGACATCAACATGGGAGAGAAGCTAATTCTCGTGACACCCGAAAATAACCACGCAACTCTTGCACTAAACGGTGATCCTCGCCGAGACTTTCTCCGAGTCAGGTAGTGTTTTATCCAGACTGATTTGAAACTTTTTCTTTTGCGTCTCCAGTAAAGAAGAGCAAAAGCAAGAGCCTGTATTCTCCCTCCATTTATCATGGTGAATGAATTAATGAAGGAGTACAAACAAACAATCAATACAACAATAAATCCAGAAAGACCATGAATAATTTTTGTGGAAACATTGACACATTAAAAATAATACAATAATAATTTAGTAATAATGTATTACTTTTTTATCAATAACAATGTATTTAAAACAAAAAGATTACTTTTGATAAAGTTTAAAAATTACTAAAGTTAATATTAATACTTTTTAATAATTCTTATCACCTCACGCACACGAACCTGATTGGACAACATTGGAATACATCACATCCGGTCGGCATATCGGATGCGGTGTAGTCGCACAAGTTAAATTTTTTTTTTACGGATCCAACGCTCAAAACGGATCCGAAAATTACGGATCTGCAGATGGTCGGCACCTCACACAGCGATCTTGCGACTCTCCATAGGAAATGAATGACTTCCGGTTTATCAGCGGTCGTTTGTCGTGTGCAGTGTGAAGGCGGCTTAAGCCTATCTTTCTGACAGTTTTTAACGACTGAGGTTTGGGCATGTTTGGACATGGAAGCAGGCACAAAACAAAACCAGTATGCAAAAAAAGCTAGAGACCTTTTTACAATAAATGGTCTAGTGCTCCGTCATTCACAGCTTAGTGCTAAGTGCTAGCAGTAAACATGACTGTTTAATAATAGCCAACTTTTTTAGACAACTAATTTTTATAATGCTTTAAAATAAAATTCAATGGGATATTTTCAATAAAAATAAATGGGATCAGTTCTGAAACAAGTCCAGGAAATTCTTCCCTACAGCTCTATGTGGCTCTAATACATGAAATTGTGTATTAGAAAACTGAACAAAGACAATGCTTAGATACCAAACCCCATCACAGAACTATCTGCACTACACACACACGTCTAGACATTTTATAGGCTCCTACCTCATATTTATTTATGAAGCTCTTGTGTATGTGCAAAACCTTAATATTATTGAAACGTAACTTTTATGGTTACGTTTTGTGTAATATCTCAGCTGTTTATTACATCAACTAAATAATATTTTATCGGATCACTTGATAATGTTTATACCCCTTTATATTTATGTGTACAGTATTTTCCGCACCATAAGGCGCAGTCTCAATTACGGGGTCCGCACCGGATTATAAGGCGCATGCTAAAACATACGGTCTACAAAAAAAGGTAACAGAAGCAAAAGTGAGTTTAGTTGAACTTTATTCTACTATTTAATAATACACACACATTATTTTTAATCAATCTTCTCCCACAAATCCATCAAAGTCCTTATCTACTGTGTTTTCTTAACTTGGCGCAGTACATTTTCTTGCTTCCTCCACTTCCGATCCATAGATACATTGATGTTGAATATTTTCAGCTGCTCTATTCCCATTTACAACCGCGTAACTGATAGCCTGTAGTTTGTATTGTGTCTCGTAAGCATCTGATTTTTATTGGCGGATGGCAAAACAACTTAAGGTGCATTTACCGCCACCTACTGGACTGGAGTGTGGAGCGCATAATGGTTAGGAAGAAACAAATGTTTTGCAACATACCTGTAGTATACCTACAGGAGGCGTGGTGGAGGTAAGCGTACGTACTGTACGTATTACGTAATGTTCCCTTATTGGTTTATCGCTGCCAGCATACGCAGTGTATGTATTACATATCTGTGTCAGCGGGAAATGGTCCGACAGTCAATCAAGCGGAGCGCTTACCAAAGTCGCACAACATTTTTACAGATTTTTGGAACTTAGTGCACACATAAGGCGCACCGGATTATTAGGCGCACGGCCGATTTTTGAGAAAATTTAGGTGTGCCTTATAGTGCGGAAAATACTGTATATATATATATATATATATTTTTTTTTTTTTACCATTAGATGCACCATAAAGACTGACACTTCATTTTGTTGTACCCTGTGCAATGACGATGAAGAATCTGTCTGTCAGTATTTTGAGGGTTTAAACACTTCCACTAGTGTGTGCTTCTAGTCATGACAACAGTAACACAACCTGGCAAGTCAAAAGTCTGATACTGGGAGAAACATTACTGTGTCCAATTTCTAACAAATAATCATTTGAGTAAAACAAAGCTGTTCAAAAGATTCCAAAACTCTTAGACTCACTGTCTCTCTCTCAAGCACTGGCATACAGACACGGGTGTGTTGTGGATATACAGACCTGGTGGCGAGTGTGTTCCTCTGTGATCGGCGCAGTGACCCCCCTGCAGTGTGATTAATCCTGATGGACATTGGCACCTCTCTCCTGAAGGGACATACCCTTTATAGACACTACCATTCACTGCACAACACAGACAGAGGGGAGATAAGGGGGAAGACGAGTGTTAGAAATGATGCATATGCAAAAATCCAAGCACTTAAATTGATTCGCCATCATTCATCATGCAAACTCACATCATCCATGATACCACACACAGCTTACTAAAGGCCAGCCTGAGAAAGTGTGTGCGTGTGTGTTTGTGCACATGCATAGAAGAAAGGTCCATGCACTGAGCAGAGTGCACATTCCTGTCAACACCTAGGGTGTGTCCCTAGCTTACTAATCAGGGCACCTGCCATTTTTAAAGATGTCTCTCTCAACCAGACAACTTCAAGTGCACAAATGCAAGTAGCTTGTTGTCGTTGTTGTAGCTCTCAAATGATGACTTACGACAGTGAAGTATAACTATTTGACGAGCTATTTATTCTATATATTGTTAGTTTGAACCTGATGACAAACGATTAACAAGAAAAATTCACTAGTCATATGATCCTGCTTGAAGTAACATGACAAATGATTTCATAACGTGCTTGAAACGATATCAAAAATCATGCCAGACGTATCCATCCTGCTATCGATCCTGTTCAACACGGTAATCGTGGTGCCGGGTGTTGTCATTGGTGTAGACTATAGCGGTCTCCAATCTTATCCACAAAGGGCCGTGTGTGTAGGTGCAGGTTTTCATCCCAACCAAGCAGAAGCCACACCTGATTCCACCTGTTTAATCAGTTGTTCTTGGCTTTTTATAGACTCTGGTGTGGCTTCTGCTTGGTTGAAGTGAAAACCTGCACCCACACCGGCCCTTTCCGGATAAGATTGGACACCGCTGCTATATACTGATTCACCACCTAGGGAGCTTGGGAGCCGATTGAGACGCGGCCATAGTTCCATAGTTTCAGTGTGTTGCTAATTATGAAGGCAGGCATGCGTTCAAATACACGAGGAACCTAAGTGCCTGTGTTGAATTCCTAAGAGCACTCTTGTTGGGTTTGTTAGGTCCCGAGTCTGTATGAAAACAGTGACATGACAGAAAGGCTGTGCGTGACAGTCATTTTTGTGCAGGACCAGACAGACAGACATCAAACAGAGAAAAAAGATTCAATGGACACTACAATGGACACAAATCAAGGTGGGTCGGTTTTACAGATTAAGCCAGTCTGCTCCGTTTATCAGTCCCTCCGGGATTTCACTCAATTTGTTGGTCACTGTTGCGGCCAAACGCTCGTTGTTTTATTTTTTTTAAGTGTGTGATATGAATAATTGAATTGGCAAAACTGCAAGCACAGGATTCTTCTATTAAACTCCTATTAGTGAAGATACGTGTGATTACTTTATGTCCGAGGCATACGAAATGGAAACGAGCTTCAGATGAATGTGTGAAAGCACCTTAGGCCTGCGTTAGATTCAGCGTTTATTTGGAGGGACTGACTTCATTTTACACTCATGGGTCCAACAGTCACTCACGGTGTTCGTCAACACAATTATCTGTTTAACAGAGTCACACATGAGCACCGAATCTAATAAGGGTTTCATTCCTGGCCTTCGCAGAATGAACCACTGACCTGATGCATTAAAACTTTTTAATGGTGCCGCCATCATCATCATCACATACACATGAAGTGAGATCGTCAACAGAGGCTTGAACTGTTGCTTTCTTTCAAAACAGTCAAATTACTTTGGTTTAGTTCTTTTATTTTAACATCCAGTTGGGTTTTTAACTCTATGCCTCAAAGTCTTGGTTATATGACATTAAGGCTCATCACATGGTATCCTGGTTTATCCTCTTTCACACCTTAAATGAAGTTAACAATTAATCCTGGCTATTTATAATCTGAGTCGTATATTTTGTACAAAGTACATGATATGAGACACGCAATGTTTGGCTCAGATTTGTTAGCTGTTAAGAGTCTAATCCATAACCTTCTAACACAGAGTGGTTTCAGCCTGTACACGTTCGGTGCTAAACCTGCTTCTAGTGCAAACTGTTCATCTACCTGGCGTTTCAAGCAGGATCTAGAACGACAATAACCCGAGGTCTAGAGCAGTGTGAAAAGTCTTCCTGCATGTTCTTCAGACAGAAAAACAGCCTTGGAGCATCTTTAAGCCTTGACGATCACTTCAAATGCAACTCTTCCATAGGTTTCATTCAGTTCATCTCAGGTACACATGGGCAAGATTTCAGACTCAGAGGCTGGACGGACGGAGTCTTACTCATAGCTTTCACGTCGTCATCTCACATGTGAAGGAGTCTAACAGCTTTCCTCAATGGTGTCAGCTGGCTCTGGCTAAGAGCTACACACTCTGAATGGGGAAAACACTATACAGCAAAGTAAGGAAGAGCTTTTATTTGGATCCTCTGATGCTCTAAACACTGGTGTCTATGGAGCGTAAGCTTACACTCTCGAGCTGACAAACAGACGAGACAAAGTGACAGTGAGCTGGACGTGGTTAATGATTAATGGTTGCAGAGATCAAGCAGACTCGGTCATCTTCCTATGATATCTGGTACAACATCTTATACATCTTCATGTGAGGGAAAAGAACATCATCCAGGATGTTATTCTTGACAATCAATCTCAGTTAACTAAAACTACACTTTATCGACTAGCTAGATTTAGATATAGCGAACCCAAGAACCAAAGAATGTTTCATAACCGCCGGGTAAACAGGGGAAAAAAAAAGTCAAATCTATGCATCGCTTTCACATGACTGATTAATTATCAAGTTACTTGTATCCACATGGATAAGACAGAAGACCGATCTTTAATATTAGAGCTCCTTGTTTTATTTACTATCTATCCAGTTATGCCGATGCAGCAAATATGTAAATAAGTAGGTTAATACAGGATTTAGCAGCAGATTAGGAACAGTCGGGGTTAATCAGAACCAGAACCAGAATCAGAACCAGAATCAGGTTTATTTTTACACATACGATTTGGTTCCAGCTGTTGGTGACACGAAAATACTATACATTTAGCCTGGAATATACAAGACACAAACAGACAAGACAAAACATTCTCTCGCTACATTATTAGTCATTTATTTATTTGTTTGTTTGTTTGTTTTTTTGCACAGAGCGCAGGATCGTGTGTGTTCAGGTGTTACAGCATTAACTGCATCACAGCAGTCTGAATAAGAGCATTGTCACTTTCACCGCACTGTAAATATTATTTCTCAAGTTTAAAATACTCCTTCTCCAGGTCAATTCTGTGACTTGGATTGTCTGAAGCCTGGAGAAAGATGTAAGTGTGTGATCCTTACACAAAATATTAACTTAGGAAAACAAAAATCTGACATGAGGGAGTCATGATTCTTTATCTTTACTACATGAAATGTTTTAAGCTTTGTAACAATATTTAGACTGATAAGATTATTGTTTTTTTCCATTTTCCTCTGCTAGCTTCATGAAAACTAAATTCTAAAATGTTTCAAAATAAAAATCACACAACAGGGTCTGATGTCAGCCATCTTGAAAGATTTCCCTCATGTTTTTTCCTGGTAGCTCCACCCCTCTTTCAGCAAGTAAGCAAAACAGACAGTGTTGAGTGCATGAACCAAGTGGACACCTTACAAATGTCTCTGAACCAAATAAACAGTCGAAGTGTGAAAACATTTTTTCAACATTCTGTAACGTTCAGAATAGATTTCTGTCTTTGTGTGCGCCCATTTTGGTGGAATTTCACATCAACGCGCTTCTCATTGCGAGCCTAGAAATCCTGTAACCCTATTCACTAAGGGTGTGTGGAAAAGCACGGCCAACAGGCCGGCAGCTAATGCTGCTTCACACATACAGAGACTTGCAGAGAAAGTTACTGAAGATCATTCATGTTCAACGCGAGCTGCTGACGTCCAGCGACGTGAGTGACAGTCACCGTTGGCGATTACATGTGGGTGTGGGTCTAAATAAATGTGTAGAAGCTTTGTACGGCGATTACCAATGGGAGTAGAGAGAGCGCACACTGTTTCTCCTTCAGCTTGTATGATATGATGCAGATATACACCGGTACATTTTACGTACAATCCCCAAATCCCGACAGAGGTTGCTTAGCAGAGGTAGCAGCACAAAAACTGAGTCGTCGTCAACCGAAATGCTAGCCATGAACCACTGAGAAACGTTATCACTATGGCAACCAGTGGTAAATACGCCTCCTAGCGACTTCATAGTACAGCCACCGGTAGTGATAAAATGTGTGCGTGTGTGTGTGAGAGGGAGAGAGAGCATAGCTTATGGAATAATTCTACAAAAGTAAAAAGAGTAAGTTCACTTACCAGCCGTGTGCAAATGCCCCAACCGGCAGCCTAGAACGACAACTGGTGGAAGAGACAAAAACAAGGAAGAGTTCAGAAAAATGTGATAAAGCACGGATGGATGATGGCACTAACGTGTAACTTTGTAAAGGCAAACTAATTAAAAAAACATTATGCAACCTTAACACAAAGATATGTTTGTGTCTGAAGCCGTTTTTTTTTTAACAGTTTCACAAAGTTTATAGCCACTAGCTGGTCATTAGCCAAGCTGCAGGCCTGTCTATTAACAACACGTAAAACAAAACAACACTTTCACACAAGCACCAAGGGCTGCATTCTAAGACACGAATATAAAGAGAAATTTGGAACCGGCTCAACATCTGAAGTGCAATTCCACGGTCCAAACTTTAAAAAGCTACACGTCTTGCCCGAGTCTGTCGCTTGTGTAAAGTGAAATCAGACTCTGAAAAAGAAATTCGACCATCAAGATGGCTGGTACTTATGTGCCAAGCCACCCGACATCCCTTTATCCATTTGTATACAGTGGATCATGCATGATGATACAGACTCACAGAATATTATGCATTATGTCCAACATCACATTGGACAGGATGCTGTAACATGGCTACAGAAATTCTACTACATGTGGAGCTTTACGATACGTAAGGACTCGTAATAGTAAAAAGAATCCCTGGTGGATTAACGGTTGATCTGACAACAAACCTAGTGTGCTAACACATCTTAATACTCTGACATGTTAAAACTTGTGAATCTGTGTGTTTAGCTACTAACTGACTGAGCGAGTATGTTTAATTGTGTCCTTACCTACTAAAGACAAGGCTGGTGTTCTACACACAGATGCAGATGACTAGAAAAATAACAAACCCTCAGTTTAGTCAATAAATTAACCCCTTGTGTGTGCGCTAAATAACGCACGTGCGAGTTTACAGATAAACACAATCACGTGACTCTATTCCTGTCTCTCCGAATCAGAGAAACATTTATCGCTGGAATAGAACAGAATAAAGTTTCTAGCACACATTAAAAGCGTCGTATAAAATGACTAATGGTCTATAAATGGTGCCTTGTCAGTTTAGCACATGTACAAGTCCGTACGGCGCAATACAAGGTGAAATAACAACAATAAACAAACAATAACGACTAACGCAGCTACAAAACCGTGGTGTTGGCGTTCATAAGAATGAATTCGTTTTAAGAAGAGGAAAAAAAATATCGTCACTTCCGGGTTTAACCCGGAAGTGCAGACACCGGGAATCGGTTTATTAAAACGATTCCCGTCCGATCAAAGCAATCACCGTCCCTATAGTTTCACAGAAGCTACAGTCACCGTGGTTTGACCTGGTGGTGTTTTTAACAGAGAAATACACTTCTAACCGATTGAATAAACCTGCACGTTTCATTAACGACCGCTGGTTAACTACAGACTTGATAAATAACCCCGAACTGCGTCTGATATCCAAATGCGACATAATGATCAAGGCCATTTTTTAGGCCTGAACGATTATCGTCGCCTTTTGTTTATTTTAGCTCTATGTAAATGGCTTGTCATGGTTAAAACACCGAACTAAACGGTTTTAACGACTAGACTGGAGAATCCGTTAAACGGTTATACGGTCATTACGTATCATGTTCGGTATAACAGTTTATATTTTACTTACACTGGCCCACACACACTGGCGTCTTCGGCTAGTTAGTACACACACACACACACACCACACTTGTGTCAACAGAGTCCTAATAAATACATGATACAAAGCCTGTCCTTGACGAATATAAGAAAACAAAGAAAATAACATCGATGTCACTAAGATGAAGTCAGGAAACTTAGCACAGACGCGCAGACAGTTAAGCTACGCTACGGCTAATAACTTCACAGCTAACGGTCGCTTTGTGGGAAAATACGTGAAAATAAACGTCTGCACGAATCCGTAAGGTGTCACAGAATGTAAATCACACGACGAGCAGCAAACTAAGTTCCGATTTAAAACGGAAGCGCGGAATCTTTTATGTTAGACGAGGTGTTAGCATTTAGTCGTTAGCTAGCTAGCGAGCCTTTCATAATCGCGCGAGCTAAACTACATTAACTTGCTAATCTGCTCACTGATCTAATGTGAAGTACAGAACAATACTATTTCGCTCGTTTGTACCTTATATGTATATATGTGCGTGTGTGTATATATATATAAATAAATAACGTCGGATCGTCTTACATTGTCACTTCGGGGTGTAAATAAAGAGAAAAATATACGTACCGTTGTTGAAGAGGTTGGCCTATGTGGTTTAAGCAGGCTAACCTAATATTAAACACACACTGGTGGAAGTGTATGCGTGTAAGACCAAGGCTGTGTTCTAGTACGCGTAATTGTGCCCTACTCACAGGGCCGAGCTAGTGCGTACTTGTGCATACGATTCCGCGGTCTGTTTAGAAGGCGACTGCGCATATTAGAGCGCAGCCTTGACTGACTCGAAGCAAGCTAAAGCTAAGTACGGAAACAAACTAATGCAAAGCTAACGCGATGAGCTAGCAGTCTGGTTAGCTTTGGGTTTTAACGACAAAATAACTTGAACACTGTACACGCTCGTGTGGATTTCTTGTTTAACACCTAGGAATATTTCAGCCGTTTAATTCGGCAGTCAATCAAAATGAAGTCACAGTTTAAAATGAACATCATGTAACGTTAAACATGACCTTATTATTAGTATTATTATTATTATTATTACTACTACCACACTGACGGGTCGCTAACTGCCCACCACACACACACACACACAAGCTTTTACATTTACTTACGTGTGTTTTACTTTACGTTTAACCTCGAAATACTAAGCGACGTTGCTATGAAACGACCCAAGTGGTGTATTGTGTGTCTAACAGAAACAGAAATGGCCCCTGAACCTTCTCTGCATCACAGACACACAAACATTAAAAGCAGGAACATGATTTCGACAGATGACAAACAGAAACCGTGTTTTATCCGCAGTTTGTCTTTCGTTAACACACGTTTGACCAAACTTTCAGTCGCACAATCTCGTTATATACCTGAGACGCTGGTGAACAGTGTTATTACCTATATATGTTTGTTTTGGTTGTTTTTTTGTGTGTGTATAATGTTGTATAGTTGCTGTTACAGACAGTTGCAGCAGCTCCACTAAGATTACCGTGGGTTAAATCTCGAATACCACCTTGTTATCTATACAAGTGCACTACATAGGGCACGAAATAACGGCTTCCATCACTACATAAGGTCCCTATATGTATAGGCAGTAGAAATGGGACCAAACCCCTGTACACTATCCGATCAAACCCCCACCCCCATTTAAACTACGCATGCGCGCAGTTTTCACGCAGGCGTAGTACGAGGGTCTGTGACGTCACTTCAACAGCTGAGCGACCTGCAATTCTGTTCCAAAACATTTTAATGTTTTCTTAATGTTGATCTCCATATGATCGTGTGTTATATGTTTTGCAAAAATATAAATTAAATATAAATACATAAATAAATAAATAAATAAATAAATAAATATTTTGCAAAACACTCTTGTGTGACAGGGAATTTAAAACAAAATCGATTTTATTTTGTCTTGTATGTCTGTTTTTGTCTTGTGTAGTCCAAGCTAAATCTTTGTGACTCTCTCAAAAGTACAGATATAAATAACACCATACTAAACAAGATAATACTGATGTGATACAATAGACAGTATGAGTATTAAATATGAATACAGAATATATGACTGATCAGTTATGTACATAAAGTGTGGAAAGTGCAAATAACAGTATTGTGCAATATTATGCTTTTTGTACAATATGCAGCAGCAGTAGTGTGTGTAAGATATACGGATGATGTGATGACTGACGGTTCTGATAATGCAGTACTTATGCTATGAAGCAGGGAATATAATTATGGTGAGTTGTTAATCAGGGTTAATCAGTGCCTGGGGAAAGAAGCTTTGCCTGTGTCTGGTTTTAGTAAGCAAAGTTCTGTAGCCAGAAGGGATATTTATGTATAGTCTTATTTATGTTGTATAGTTTATATTGTTATGTGTTATAATTTATAGTGTTATTTATGTCTTTATTTTTGAGAGTCACCAACAACTGGAACCAAATTCCTTGTGTGTGTCAACACACTTGGCCAATAAACCAGATTCTGAGAAATCAGGTTTTTCAAAGATAACACAAGTATACCCAACATGCAGTTTTTAAATGAAGGTTTTTATTATTAAGGGAAAACAAAATCCAAACCTACATGGCCCTGTGGGAAAAAGTGCTTGCTTGCATCTGGTTGGGTCACCCTTAGCAGCAAGAACTGTAATCTTACCTCAAACCCCTCATCACTCCTCGCACTGCACCCTGCACCCTCCGATCTACCAGCACTGCTCGACTGGTTCCACCATCTCTCAGGGTAAGAGGCAAGTATACTACAAGACTCTTCTCTGTTCTGGCACCAAGGTGGTGGAACGAACTTCCCCTAGAGGTCCGGACAGCTGAGTCACTGGCTATTTTCAAGCGGCGGTTGAAGACCTACTTGTTCAGGAAACACTTCAACTAGCACTTCTTTCCTTATCTTTTGCATTAAAAAAAACCTTTGTACAAATGTGTACAAAAAATTGTAACTTTGAACAAATGTTTTAAACTTATGGTATCTTAAGTATGTAACCTAGTGAACCAGCATTAATGTATTCAATGTTAGAGATTTAAGCACTTATGTACATCACTCTGGATAAGGGCGTCTGCCAAATGCTGTAAATGTAAATGTAAAGACCTACTTATTCAGGAAACACTTCAACTAGCACTTCTTTCTTTATCTTTTGCATTTAAAAAAAAAAACCCAAAAAAACACACAACCTTTGACACTTTTTCATTGTAACTTTGAACAAATGTTTTAAACTCATAGTATCTTAAGTATGTAACCTAGTGAGCTAGCATTAAAGATTCAATGTTAGAGATTTAAGCACTCGTACGTCGCTCTGAATAAGGGCGTCTGCCAAATGCTGTAAATGTAAATGTAATGTAATCAAGAGTTTGCGATAACTTGCAATGAGTCTGGTACAGTGGAGGAATTTTGGTCCACTCATCTTTGAGGAATTATTGTAATTCAGCCACATTGCAGGGTTTTTGAGCATGAACCACCTTTTTAAGGTCATGCCACAGCATCTTAATAGGATTCAGGTCAGGACATTGACTAGGCCACTCCAAAGTCTTCATTTTGTTTTTCTTCAGCCATTCAGAGGTGGTCTTGCTGGTGTGTTTTGGATCATTGTCCTGGTGCAGAACCCAAGTTCGCTTCAGCTTGAGGTCACGAACAGATGGCCACACATTGTCCTTCAGGATTTTTTGGTAGACAGCAGAATTCATGGTTCCATTTATCACAGCAATTCTTCCAGGATGTGAAGCAGCAAAACAGCCCCAGACAATCACACTACCACCACCACCATATTTTACTGTTGGTATGCTGTTTTTTTCCTGAAATGCAGTGTTACTTTTATACAAGATGTAATGGGACACACCTTCCAAAAAGTTAAACTTTTGTCTCGTCAGTCCGCAGAGTATTTTCCCAAAAGTCTTGTGGATCATCAAGATGTTTTCTAGCAAATCTGAGAGGATCCTTTATGTTCTTTTTGCTGAGTAGCAGTTTTCATCTTGGAACTCTGCCATGCAGGCCATTTTTGCCCAGTCTCTTTCTTATGGTGGAGTCATGAATACTGACCTTAACTGAGGCAAGTGAGGCCTGCAGTTCTTTGGATGTTGTTGTGGGGTCTTTTGTGACATCTTGGATGAGTCATCGCTGCACACTTTTAATTTTGTACAGCTGGCCACTCCTTCGAAGGTTCACCACTGTTCCATGTTTTTTTGTGGATAATGGCTCTTACTGTGGTTCGCTGGAGTCCCGAAGCTTTAGAAATGGCTTTATAACCTTTTCCAGACTGATCGATTTCAATTACAATCTTTCTCATTTGTTCCTGAATTTCTTTTTTTTTTCTTTTTTTTTCCTTTTTTTTTTTTTTTTTGGGGGGGGGGGGGTGTTCCCCCCACACAGGGCCATATGTGGGTTTGGATTTTGTTTTCCCTCAATAATGTAAACTAGTAACGTTCAGAATGATCCGATCTTATAAACATGAATAATTCCAAAAAAATAACTTTCGATAGCAGGCAGTTAAATTGACGGTTCTTGTTGGCATAGGAACCACTGTCCGTAGCATCCAAAATGGCGTCCATGTTGCCAGAGTTACTCTTTGAGATTAGTGGTCAGGTGTCTTCTCCCTATAAATATTTCTATCATCTTGCTGTAACAAAAACAGAGATATCATAATTTACATGAAGAGAAGTAATATATCTGTTAATAACGTGATTGTTAGATATAGGAATTGGTATAGGTATAGTTTCAAGTTTAATGTGTTCTGTCATGTGTGTAAAGAGTGCTTTAAGCATCTAAATACAATGAAATTTGTGTGTGCACAAATACGAAATTCAATGTGGATGTGACAGGACCATGACAGATCCCACATGATGTGGACACCTAGATATCAGGAATTGTCCACTCCCTCCACTTTCAACTCCTTTGTCTTACTGACTTTCAGGAAGAGATTGTTCTCCTGCAACCAAATTCTGAGGTTTTTAATCTAATCTAGGCCTACCATCAGGCCTACCACAACTGTGTCGTCAGCAAACTTGTGATGGTGATAGAATTGGAAGTGGTCGTATGTGTACAGTGAGTACAGCAGGGGACTCAGAACACAACCCTAGGGGGCACCAGTGCTGAAGGTGAGGGAGGATGAGACATGTTTGCCCACCCATACTGTTTGTGGTCTGTTCATCAGAAAGTTGAATATTTATCGACAAAGAGGAAGTCCCAGGACCTCCACTTCCTTTGGTCAAGGTGACTAAGGGCTGTGTAAATAAATTGTGCAATGGCATCCTCGGTAGAGTGGTTGGGACGGTATGCAAACTGTAGTGGGTCCAGGGTGTCAGGTAGTGAAGAAGTGATGAAGTCCTTTGGAGCACCTCATCACTATTGGCAGGCAACATTGAGGCAGGTTTCTTCAGGACAGGAACTATAGTGGACTGTTTAAAGCATATGGTGACTGTTCTAAGGAGAGGTTGCTGCCTTCCTGGTTTTCACTCTCCTGAACGCCGCCATGCTCTGAGATGATGAATGTGTTTTCTTCTCTGGCTCTCTCCTCCTGCATGCTGCTTGTAGAGTAATTAGCACTGATGTTAGTGCTTTTGGCAACAGCTGCAAAGCAAGCATAAAAGGTGTTTAGCTCATCTGTCAAAGAAGATTCCGCATTCACCATTCTAGAGGATGGTGTTTTTAAGTCAGTTATAATTCTTAGTGCCTACCACAGTATTCTAGGACCACCGTGCTGGAACTGTGACTTTGTTTTTTACCCATAGTGCCACTATGCATTTTCCGCTGTTCTGCACACACTGTAAGACATAACCGTGTATTCATCAGTGTACTTGGTGGCACAGAGCAGGATCTCAGAGCATCGCAAATGGTTTTATACAACCACAGTTTCTGAATGGAAAACATTCTAGTAAACACTCAAATCTGCTCAAGGAGGAATCCACAATGGTGTTTCAACCACTAGCAAAAGTAGCATTGGGAACTACCAGTCTTGCAGTGGAATTATCAGTAGTTGGTGAGGCCAACTGTCCTGTCTCAGTTGGCTGTCCTGCCCCACAAGCCTTGGTATCAGGGAAGAGTAGTGGATGTGATAATTCAGTGGTTAAGGCTTGGGGTTACTGATCAGAAGGTCGGGGTTCAAGCCTACAAGCTGCTGAGACATCAACATCGGGTCCTAGACTAAGACCCTTAACCTCACCTGCTTCAGGGGCACCATACTATGGCTGACCCTGCGCTCTGACCCCAGGCTCATAATAACCTGGGATATGCGAAAACTTAAAGCATTTCACTGCATGTCTGTGTATGTGACAAATAAAATTTTAATTTGAGGTCCTTGTCAATGTGAATTTTTAATCTTTATCCAGATCTCAGACACTACCTTTGGATGCATTTCCAGTCTCCTGGGCAGCACATCTGCTGTGCCATTGTGCGGTCCTGGCAGGAGGGCTGTTCAATCTTGTAGCTTGTTAATGATTGATACACACAGTTTATACATCTTAAGTCTAGGATTTGATGGAAACTACTGTCCTTCATGCTCTCAGCTTGGTAGGTGTTATGTGATGGGATGATTGATAGACATTCTAATCAATAAACAGACATTCTAATCAATACATTATCTGCACTGCCCCCCCCCCCTCCATCTGCATATGGATAAAGGACTTTCTCACAAATCACCCACAAACTGTTAAGCTCGGCTCCCACCTCTCCCCTACCATCACACTCAGCACCGGCTCTCCACAAGGCTGTGTATTGAGCCCTCTACTCTACTCCCTGTATACATACATGTATGACTGTACTCCCACTCATCCCACCAACTCTGTCATCAAATTTGCAGATGATACCACAGTGATTGGACTCATCTCAGGAGATGATGAATCAGCCTACAGAGATGGAGTCCGTAAATTAGAGAAGTGGTGCTCTGTAAATAACTTGTCCCTGAACACCTCTTAAAACAAAAGAGGAGGCATCACACTGAACCAGCCCCAGTCTACATCAATGGGGAATGTGTTGAAAGGGTAAACACTTTCAAATTCCTTGGAGTATACATATCTAACATGTCTTGGTCTACTAACACCTAACACCTCAGCAACCATCAAAAAGGCACAACGGCTGCACTTCCTCAGATTGCTTAGGAAGAACAACCTAGAGAGTAAGCTGCTGGTGTCCTTCTACTGTTCTCCAATAGAGAGTGTGTTAGTGTACTGCATTTCAGTGTGGTACTCCAGCTGCACTGCAGCAGCCCTTCAGAAATAGTCAACACAGCCCAAAAAATCACTGGCTGTCCACTACCCTCCCTGGAAAGCATCGCTCACTCCCATTATCCCTCTAGGGCCAAAAACATCATCAAGGACACATCCCACCCAGGATATCACCTGTTTAATTTTCTGCCCTCAGGCAGGCGGTACAGATCATCATGAGCAAAAACCGCCTGCTTACAGAACAGTTTCTTCCCATTTGCTATCAGGACCATACTATTCTGTTATCTAGTCACTTCTGTATATATTTGGGGCAAGTCGTGGCCTAATGGTTAGAGAGTCTGACGCGTAATCCTAAGGTTGTGGGTTTGAGTCCCGGGCCGGCCACGACTGAGGTGCCCTTGAGCAAGGCACCGAACCCCCCAACCGCTCCCCGGGTGCCGCAGCATAAGCATAAATGGCTGCCCACTGCTCCGGGTGTGTGTGTGTGTGTGTGTGTGTGTGTGTGTGTGTGTGTGTGTGTGTTCACTGCTGTGTGTGCACTTTGGATGGGTCAAATGCAGAGAACGAATTCTGAGTATGGGTCACCATACTTAGCCCTATGTCATGTCACTATATGCTGCTGCTATTCAACATGCAATATACAAGACATACAATCTGGACAATATGCTGCAAGTCAATCTGCAATACCGCTGTTTGCACACTTATTTATTTATTTAAATTATATCTGCATAAATCTCTACAAGTATCCATTTAATTAAAATTACACCTTTGTATAAACATACTCTGCATATCAATGGAAAGGCCAACGTGCAATATTATATATGGTCACTTTACTAAATATTCACTTTATTACTATCAATGGTCACTTTACTTAATGGTCACTTTATCCAGACTGCTTAATGTGAATATCACTTGGTGTATTTATGTGTAAAAGTGTACCGTACAGTCTTGTAGTCAAATTTATCATCTGTGGTTATATATCTGTTTTTCTTACACCAATCAGGAGCAGCGCTCCTAATTTCGTTGTATGCAGGAAAATACAATGACAATAAAGGCATTCAATTCAATTCAATTCAGTAAAGGCCTTTGACCAAGAGGGAAGAAATTTCTTGTATCAGAGAGAAATTCTTGTTGAGGTTTAATATTAAAAAGAAGGTAAATATTGGAGGATGACAGTGGAACTGCAATTTAAATCCCTGCAAAACCCTGTCTCCAGTTCTCACTTATCTGATAAAGATACTGCAGAGTATGCAGTGTAAATAAGTCCACTCCCACCTCTCAATTGGTTTACTTTTCATGAAACCCCTATTGTGGTGGTGATGGGGTGCATCTGTTGCTGGCTTGAGGCAATAGGGCTGACACAAGGTCAACCTTTGCGCAGCATATTAACTAGAAGTGATTCGTTTGGACATGATGGTTTTAATATTCCATAACCTGTGTTTTTTTGTAGTCTATACTAATTTAATCTGTGTTTTTGTTTGAAGGTAATATGGAGGTGGTGGAAGATTTCTTTGCGTATGAAGCAAAAAGCATTGCCTGGAGAAAGAAAACATAATGAGTTTCTAAATGATGACAGACTACAGCGTAAGACAGCCAAGCAGACATAGATTTTGATACTGAAAGATTTATACAGTAATTATATTTGCTTTAAGGCAGTGGTCCCCAACCCCCGGGACACGGACCGGTACCGGTCCGTGGACCAAATGGTACCGGGCCACCGAAGGAACATTAAATTATTTCCATTTTATTTACTGTGGTGTATTTCTCTCGGGTTTGTGCAACTTTCCATGGACGAGAGGTTAACCGGGACCTGAGAGACCTCACCTAAAGCCGCACCAATACCGCGCATGCGCAAAATATCATAATATCGGGCCGGGTTTAGGTGACGTCTGGAGCTGAGCAGCTGCAAGCGGCAGTGGTGTTGTAGCTTTGGTGGAGAGAGAAGGTGTGTATCGCTCTTCTCTCTGTTCACCGGTACTTTGTCATGTTTAACAGTGCTTGGTGTACGTGTATATTGTGTTTGCTCAAATTTAACCCACAGATTAGCAAAAATGAGCACGGAACAGACGTCGTTAGAAAGTTAGAAACTCTGCCAGTGTTCTGGATTAAAGTCATGGCGGAATACCCTGAGATTGCCACCACAGCACTTAAATCCCTATTGTCATTTCCAACATGCTATCTGTATGAAGTGGGGTTTTCTGCAGTGACGGCAACCAAAACAAAACAACAGAATAAACTGGACATAAGCAACACACTTCGGGTGTCATTGTCTCCTGTTACCCCAGATGGAACAGTCTCATTGCAAAGAAACAAGCTCAGGGTTCTCATTGATTTAGCGTTGTAGTGAGTTAAAAGGGCATGTTTAAATACAATTAAATTAAAATTACCACCCCCCACCCCCCAGCGGGCCGCGGTAAAATTATCAAACATTGACAGGTCCGCGGCGAAAAAAAGGTTGGGGACCACTGCTTTAAGGGAAATGATAGGTAGCATTAGCATATGCAACAACATATATGAAAACATATGAGGTATTATGAGCAAAAAAAACAACAACAAAACAGCAATGCATGCATGCCTAAAATAACAATGCATGCATGCCTATTGTATACATCTTTAACTCTATATAATATGGCAAGTAATACTGTAGGCAACACTGCCAATATACATTTCTTTAATTGTGTAGTGATGTGTAGCCTATAGGTTTTACATTTCTATAGTTCTATATTATTTATAGTTATATTTATAGTCTATAGTTAAATATATTATTGTTTTGTTATATTCTACCAGATTTGTATAATTTTGCCTTGTACTACTACTACTACTACTACTACTACTACTACTACTACTAATAATAATAATAATAATAATAATAATAATAAATATAGCTGCAAGCAGCGATTCCGGGGTCAAGCCGATCAGATGCGCTCAGAACATGTCGCTGATGAACCATACCAAGTTTCGTAGCGATATGGCATTGCATTCGTAAAATACTGGACTTAACGTGAAAATCTCGTGGCCACTAGGTGGCGCTGTCACGAAACGTTGCGAAACACACGAAACGTGTGTGTGTGTGTGTGTGTGTGTGTGTGTGTGTGTGTGTGTGTGTGTGTGTGTGTGTGTGAGTAACTGTGTGTGTGTGTGTGTGTGTGTGTGTGTGTGTGTGTGTGTGTGTGTGTGTGTGTGTGTGTGTGTGTGAGTAACTGTGTGTGTGTCTGTGTGTGTGTCACTGTGGTGTTGATTCCGATTCTGATTCGGATATTAGCACCCAAGACATATTGTGTGCCAAACTGCCCCAATTTGTTTGGACTGGTGTAGCTAGAGGGTTTGAGCTAAACATACCAAAGTTGCTATAATAACCTCTTGGCCTCTATATGTGTGCCAAATTTCATAACTTTCCTACGTACGGTTCTATAGGCTGCCATTGACTTCAATGGCAGAGGGGAAGAATAATAAGAACACTAACGATAACAATAGGTGTCTACGCCCCTTCGGGGCTTGACCCCTAATAATAATAATAATAATAATAATAATAATAATAATAATAATAATAATAATAATAATAAAAACCTGGAGCATCTAGATGAGCTATGATTACTGAGCATTGTTGAAACTTTATTAATCATGATATCTCTTTCTAAAGGAGCAAATATGTTCCTTTATTTTAGATAATGTTTGTGTTGTTGCATTTAGAACACATTATTGCAGTGTCTGGATCAAAGATAATGGAGTATTCACTTGGCTTGTGTGAAGGGAGGTTTGATTATCTGGAGCGTTTGTCTGATCAGAATCAGAATCAGGTTTATTCACCAAGTGTGTTGACACACACAAGGAATTTGGTTCCAGCTGTTTGTGACTCTCAAAAGTACACACATAAATGACACAATAATGAACAAGATAATACAGACTATACAAGACAATGCAGATGTGATACAATACACATTATGAGTATTAAATATGAATACAGAATATGTGAGTTATGTACTGCTGATAAACTGCTACTGCATGTTCTTTATTATCTGAACTACCAGGACATTTGCCACCTCAACCAGACCTCACACCTTTTCAAGAAGGTCAGAGCTCCAAACACAATAGGGTTGTAGTCAGTGACCATGGGAGAATATTAGCTATTTTAAGGTTTCACCCACAATATTAGGGCTCATCTCAGTGATATTAATAGAACATTCAGGTCTTGTCCCAACCACAATTATTTATGTCCACATAGTGTTTTTGATTTCAAAGCTGCATCCTACAACAGCTATGCCAGCCATGTTAAAGCTAAAATTTATCTCCTTAGTTGTTTACTAGAACAAATGTTAGAACTAAATGCTTGAAGTTTTTATTCCAATCTGTAGAATTCATGTCTAGTTAGTATCTATCTAACAGATGTCCTATCAAACCCAAAGCTCCTTTGTTGTTAGTTTCATACAAGGACTTGTGTGGCAATAAAGTTTGTCTGTGTGTCTTCAGATACGTCAGTCTAAAGAATTATGGAAGTAGGCAATATGGCACAGTGGTAATGAGCTCACACTTGAAATAGAGATGATGAACTTGAGACATGAATGAAAATGAGAACGAAGCTGAGCCACATGAAACATGGCTCCTACACTGTAAAAAGTGATTTTTTTTAAACTTGTAAACAAAGATAATTTAAGTAAATTTTACAAAAAAAAAAAAAAAGTACTTTAAAATATCACATTTAATTCAATAAGCTACGTGAGGTTTTGTTTTCATTTTTTGTGCTTAAATACATTCGTTCATTCATTCATTCATTCATTCATTCATTCATTCATTCATTCATTTTCTACCACTTATCCGAACTTCTCGGTTCATGAGGAGCCTCATTGGGCACACACACTCTCATTCACTCACACACTCACACACTACAGACAATTTTCCAGAGATGCCAATCAACCTACCATGCAGGTCTTTGGACCGGGGGAGGAAACTGGACTACCCAGAGGAAACCCCCGAGGCACGAGGAGAACATGCAAACTCCACACACACACAAGGCAGAGGTGGGAATCGAACCCCCAACCCTGGAGGTTTGAGGCAAACGTGCTAACCATTAAGCCACCGTGACCCCCTAAATACATACAGTTGTGTAAAAAAGTGTTTGCCCCTTCCTGACTATTTATTTTTTTGCGTGTTTGTCACACTTTAATCTTTCAGATCATCAAACAAATGTAAATATTGTCAAAGATAACACAAGTAAACACAACATGCAGTTTTTAAATGAAGGTTTTTATTATTAAGGGAAAACAAAATCCAAACCTACATGGCCCTGTGGGGAAAAGTGCTTACCCCCAAACCTAATAACTGGTTGGGCCACCCTTAAAAATAAAACTAGCAAACTAGTTTCAAAATCAGGAAATCTCTTCTTACAATAAAATATAGCAATTAAAATAGAGTATTGCCTCGTCATGGGTGTATTGCCACGTCCTGCCACGTCGCAGTCACACCCATTGTAAAAAATACTTCGAGAAGCTCGTCATGAGGGACATCAAGACTCAGTTAGCACCCTCACAATAAAGACACTTATGTACAAATGCTGTTCATAGACTTTAGTTCATCATTCAACACAATCATACCTCAGCACCTGATTGAGAACCTGAGTCTGCTGGGACTGAACACCTAACTGCAACTGGATCCTGGACTTCCTGACTGGGAGACATCAATCTGTCAGGATCAGGAACACCATCTCCAGCACCACCGCACTGTGCACTGGAGATCCTCAAGGCTGCGTGCTCAGTCCACTGCTGTTCACCTTGCCGACTCACGACAGATCGAACCATATCATCAAGTTCGCCGATGACACAACTATGGTGGGTCTCATCAGCAAGAATGACGAGTCAGCATACAGAGAGGAGGTGCAACAGCTAACTGCCTGGTGTAGAGCCAACCTGTCTCTGAATGTTGATAAAACTAATAAGATGGATGTTGACTTCAGAAGAGCACAGAGAGACAACTCTCCGCTGAACATCAACAGATCCTCTGTAGAGATTATCAAGAGCACCAGATTTCTTGGTGTTCATCTAGTGGAGAACTTCACCTGGTCACTCAACACCAGCTCCATCACCATTAAATCCCAGCATTGTCTCTAGTTCTTACGAAGTCTGGGGAAAGCAAATCTCCCTACCCACACCCTGACTATGATCTACAGAGGGACCACTGAGAGCATTCTGAGCATCTGCATTAATGTCTGGTTTGGTAATTGCACCATCTCGGATCACAAGACCCTGCAGTGGATAGTGAGAACAGCTGAGAAGATCATTGGAGTCTCTCTTCTCTCTATCAGTTAAGGCGCTGGGATCTTGATCAGAAGGTCAGGGTTCAAGTCCACAAGCTGCTGAGCATCAACGTTGGGTCCTTGGGCAGGGTCCTTAAAACTCACCTGTTCCAGGGGCACCGTCCCTATGGCTTGACCCTGCGCTGTGACCCCATAACCTGGGATATGCGAAAACCCAGGCAGTAGTGGCCTAATGGTTAGAGAGTCCGACTCATAACCCGAAGGTTGTGGGTTCGAGTCTCGGGCCGGACACGACTGAGGTGCCCTTGAGCAAGGCACTGAACCCCCCCAATTGCTCCCTGGGCGCCACAGCATAAATGGCTGCCCACTGCACCGGGTGTGTGTTCACAGTGTGTGTGTTCACTGTGGTGTGTGTGCACTTTGGATGGGTTAAAGGCAGAGAACGAATTCTGAGTATGGGTCACCGTACTTAGCCGTATGTCATGTCACATCACGTCACGTCACTCATGGACATTTACACCACATGCAAAGCCATCAGCATTGTGGATGACCCCACACACCCCTCACACACTCTTCTCCCTCCTACCATCTGGTAAAAGCATACCGAAGCATTTTGGCCCTCAGACTGTGTAACAGTTTCTTTCTACAAGTTATCAGACTCCTCAATAACTGAACTGAACTGTACCGAGCTCAACACACAAACACACACACACACACACACACACACACACATACACACACTCAGATGTATGGACTACAGTGACCTACACCAAATACACTCTTCCAATATACATCCACGTCTACAGCACCACCATATCAAACGGTTTACATGCTGTTTTTGCACATTGTTTTTGCTCTTTGCACATGCTCTCTTGCACATTTCAATCGATTTGCACAATACAATACTTCATGTAATTGCTGCTACTATACTAATGTGTTAATTCCAATATTTCTGTACATGTACTAAAGAACATACAGTATGTACACTGGTCGGTGCTGCTTTTGTGTATTGTCTTTTGTGAAATGTTTTCTATAGTTTGTTTGCACTGTCTTTTGTCCTGCACTGTTTGCACCAGGTTGCACAGATGCACTTTATGTATCTAGGACTAACTTACTTAAGTCCTTAGCTCTGTCTTTGTTTTATGTAGCACCACAGTCCTGGAGAAACATTGTCTCATTTCACTTTGTACTGCAAAAGCTATATATGTTTGAAATGACAATAAAAGCTTCTTGAATTGACTTGACCACAAATGGGGTTTTCACACTTAAAATAGTTAACTCAGGTGATTGTAAACCTCAGGTGATTGGAATCCTGGGTAATTTTGTTTGATGTTTTACAAAGGAAAACAGAAAGTTTGAAACATAAAGTAAAGCTTTTTTTTTATATCTATTTTTTATGCAGCAAGCAGGGTTTCTGTTACAGTATAAAGCAGGATATGAGACACGTGCTGTTCAGTTGATCGGGTTTCTGTTGCTAAGCAACTAGCTGTAATGTTCCAACACCGCATCGTTTCACATTGTACACTTTTCACACCACAGTGCAAGGTATAACATTGCAAAAGCACTGCTAACCCTGCTCCAAGAAGAGTTTCATGATGCTGTGTACAAACAGGGCTAACCCAGCATGTAAATTACAAGTGTGAAACGTTCCTCTAACCCGGGTTAAAAGGCGGGGCTTAGAATGACTGTACAAGACTTATTAGTCGAATTTACTGGTTACTGGAGTTTAATGATTTTAATTGTTACTGTTGTTGTTTATTATAAGTAATAGTGTAAAACAGGCGGGTGTTAAACTCAAGTTCAAGGTTGTTGTTTTTTTTAATGAAAAATTGCATATAACAAATTTCTTATTCAAAAGTGAATAGAAAAAAGAAACCAATCCACAGACACTTAATTAACTTCTGGCATTGATGTGACAAGACTACTTTTGTAGCTATACCGCCATCTCGTGGTGAATTGTGGTGAATTGTACAGCAAATGACCAGCAGAGGGCGCGCGCGTCCACGTCCCACGTCCCACACACACACACACACACACACACACACACACACACACACACACACACACACACACACATACACACACACAAACACACAGAGTCCTGGATGACGGGGAGGAACGTCATGGAGGGAAAAGTAGGTGTCATTAATTTTTCGCCTGCGTGCGTAAAAACAGTTACTCAAACTGATTGTACACATAGGGCTTAAATATAGCGGTATACAGTGTAGTACTTAGCAAAAGCGTCAGCTGAGTTAGAGAAATATTGTGTTATGTAATTTCCAGGTCAGAGAGAGAGAGAGAGAGAGAGAGAGAGAGAGAGAGATAGATAGAGTGAGGGAGAGACAGAGAGTGAATGAAAGAGAGTGAGGCAGGGAAAAGGAGAAAGAGTGAAAGAGGGAGCGAGAGAAAGAAAAGGAGAGAGGGAGAAAGAGAGAAGAGAGTGGGAGGGAGGGAAAAAGAGAGGTAGAGGTAGGGGGGGGGCTTGTTTGAGGTGGGGTGACCTGACAGTAGCTGACTTATGTTTATAGATTTAAACAGAGAAGGAGACAGAAAGCCAGTCAGAAAGCAGGTCAGAAGATATAAGTTTACATACCGAGGGATTTGTTTTCACCTTCTCTCTCTTCTTCTCATTTAATAGAGGAATGACGCAGCAGTTTGAGGCCATAGGAGGGGCTGCTGTCCAGGGAAAAAGAAATCAACACAACACTAAAGTGCTCACACACACACACACACACACACACACACACACACACAGTACCCGAGAGTACTCCTGGATTCAGGCTCATGAATAGGACCATTAGGTATGAGATTCAAACATTCTCAGGTTTCTCTCTTTAGGAATGCTAAAAATAGCACAGGTTTTTTTGTGTGTTTGTGTGTGTGTGTGTGTGTGTGTGTGTGTGTGTGAGAGAGAGAGAGAGAGAGAGAGAGAGAGAGAGAGAGAGAGAGAGAGAGAGAGATGGAAAAGAGAGTGTGTTCTGAGTGGACATTAGGATTATAGATCTGTTCATGTGAGTGACTGTATGTGTGGAAGATCTCTCATGCAGAATGGTATAGTAGAGAGAGAGAGAGAGAGAGAGAGAAGAAAATTTGAATTTGAATTTGAAAAAAGCTTGAGGAATGCAAAGAAACAGGCCTTACTACAGAATGAAGGACCATTCTACTATACCATCCTGCATGAGAGATCTTTCACACATAGTCACTCTAATCCTAATGTCTACTTAAAACACACTCTCCTCTCCCTCTCTCACTCCCTCTCTCACTCTCTCTCACACACTCTCTCTCTCTCTCTCTCTCTCTCTCTCTCTCTCTCTCTCACACACACACACACACACACACACACACACAAAGCTTTAGCTTTTAGATGTTGCCATTTTTGTTGCTGTCATTGTTGTTGGGTTTGTTTTTTGTTGTTTTTTTTGTTTCTTACATTATTTATAATCCCCAGCAGGCGGCACTGCACTCAGACTTGCTTGCTCTGTATTGAGCGTGTGGTCAGAGAAGAAGCAGCCATGAGACGATCATGATCGGGACGACTGCTCTGCAGGTTGGTACAGAATTACTAACCTTACTCTGGCTCGCTGTGACACTTCACACACGCACTCCACTAATTCTGCACCCCTTTCTTGATGATGTCATTGCTTTTGTTCCTACAGTAAACACTGAGGTGTGTGTTTTGATGTTTTTGATGTGCTACAGCATTTCCGTTGATGTCCTTTGAATCAGACACTCAGAAACTCTTCTCGTTTGTTTGTTTTTTCAGAGCTGACTGATCCTGTCACCTGCTGTATTTCATTCCTCTTTTTAACCATCTCTCTCTCATTCCCCTTTTTTCTCCTTCACCACTTGGCTGCCCTCCATCACGAGGGCCTATCTGTTACTTTGTCAGCTCGAGTGACGTGCATTAGATGAGGGCTGGAGGAACTTACCCAGAAGGCTTTGCTACAATCTAACACACTGTCCTTTGAAAAAAACAGTGAAAGAATGCAGTAAAAAAAAAACAACTTTGATGATCGGCTGGCTCAAATCAAGTCTTGTTCCATATGTAGTAAATGCTAAAAATGCAAGACTATAAAAGAGCTCGGCTGCATTCCAGTACTACTCGTAACATTTTTCCTTGTCCGGCCGCCCTCCTTTTTTGTCCCCCTTTGGCAGTCGTCCATCTTGAAGGATGTTGTTACAAATGTTTTAGATGATGATGAGATGAGCCATACTCAGGAGCAGAGCTTATTCACAAGGCATTACTTAAGCTTAACCTTTTATATAAAAAAGTCACCTTTATTAGGGCTTCAGTAACACAATTAACCCAGAAAGCACTGCTGCTTATTGCAATACGTTTTAAAGTTCTAACAAAATCGCTTTAATTGTTTTCACTGTACATACTGTACTTGGATGCTGTTGGCATGGTAACAAACAGCTACATGGTCCAGGGCCTCTGAGCTCGGTGTCTGTCTGCAACCTGTCCTGCTCTGTTCACTTAATGCTTGCATGGGTTTCCTCGGGGTTCTCCGGTTTTCTCTGACCTTATAACATCATCAGTAGGTGGACTGGCTGTGTTAAATTCAGCTGTGTATGTACAGTACATCCCATGCACAGACTATTTCGTCCTTAATAATGGTGTTCCTGAGATAAGCTCCAGATCCTTATCCATAACCCTTTGTGTATGCAGGTCTGTTATAAAAACGCATTAGCTGAGAGCCAGCACTGCTCCTTACATGGCACTGCAAGCGCACAGTGATGTTATGTACCCTCGTTGCACTGCAGCATGGGCACTTTAACAAGAGAATTGGAGCATAGCCCATGGTGATCTGACACTGAATAGGCTGCACTCCTGTCTGTCCAGGATTGCTGAGTTGGTGTTAACATGGTAATGCTGCCGGTGTTTAGACAGGAAGTGAGCGATGATGTGGCAGCACACCACCTACGCACCACTCCGTGACTCAGAGAGAAAATAACACTGCGGTTTGTTCACTCTCCTGTAGTGTGCACTACTAGTTTTGTAGCTACAGACTGCCTCGATAGATAATCTCTTCATCTCAGCGCTGATCAGTGTAAACGTTTGGATAAAAAGGGATGCTAAATGTCTTCCTATGCTCAGGTGCTCATGTTGATGGCAGGTGTGTGAGTGTGAGTGTGAGTGTGTGTGTGTGTGTGTGTGTGTGTGTGTGTGTGTGTGTGTGTGTGTGTGTGTGTGTGTGTGTGTGTGTGTGTGTGAGTGTGTGTGTGTGTGTGCACAGGTGGGAATGGAAATAAGATATGAGGGCACTGAGACAACACTGACCATGACGGCACCCTGCTGTCGCACAATTCCAAGTGTAGCCGGTCTGCCCTTCTGTGTCGTATCTGGCTACCATTCTGCGTTGTGTTCTTGTGTGATGTATAATAAGAGGCCAAAGTCGTCTGCTGATTCAATGTGTGCTTTATCCAAAATTGCTGCATAAATCAGAAACATGCAGCTATAACATGCAGTTGCACACTCGTCGCCTGCCCGCTCTGCTCAGGTCTCATTCAGACTGAAGCAAGAGCATAATACAAGAGACATTGTATTTCACAATAACAATATATAGATATAAAATATAACAATAACAAAGACCATATGTAAATTATCTAGGAGAACTTAATTACTTATTACATATGTATCAGAAATAACAAAATACTCATTAACAATATGAAATACATTAAGTCAATTCAAATCATCAACATCTTAAGAGATATAATTATATACATACACATATAACCAATACAAGGTTATGCACCAAGAAAAAAAAGAGATGGTTCCATACCTGCATAAATCAGAAACATGCAGTTATAACCGTTGCACACTCGTCACCTGCCCCTGCTAAACATTCCGACACAAACATGAAATTAGCAGCCACGCTTAACAGGCCGACTTCTATGCTAACGGACAACGTGACACTGCATTCCTTTAATTACATACAACTTCTGCCACAGGTAAAACACATTCGGACACAAAAACAGCGTTTTATTGTACATATATATATCTCTTCTGATATTTAACAAACATGGAATCATTATTTAACAATAACATTTTATTATTTCCACATTATAAACAGGGCACTCAAAACACCTACCTCGCTCTGCTCAGGTCTCATTCAGACTGAAGCAAGAGCGCGCAGCGCTGACGTCACAGACGAAACACCCACAAAACTTAAAGAAATAAAATAACTTTACTGCTCCCTTTTCCCTTTTTGTTTTTCGAATAGCTCATTATTGATCCCAACCAAAAACAAGGATTTTGCGTGAATTAAAAATAAATGAATTAATGCACATCTCTTAACACCGGTTACACAAGCACTGTGCTTTTTTTCAAAATAGAATTGTATATAGTTGTTTTTACCAGCTGTAAATGAGCCAAATGAATAAACTGTATCTCAGAATGAAAACTCTCTACTATCAGTGTTACTGAATTACACATGATATTTAGAAGTGTTTTGCTTTCAGCATTAACATAGACATTTGGATTTAAAACATTGAAATAATGAGTGACAGGTGTCTCCTCCTTACATACAATACTGGGTTGTCGAAGCCCAAAAATATCACGCATCGCTATGTGTGATGCCGGTGCATCATCAGCCTGTCTAGTGTAATCATTCCCTAAACAGCACATGACTTACAGTGTGAGCCAGTTACTTAACGTATAAGCTCTTGTTAAAGCACAGAGTTGCTCTGTGTATTCTCCAGCATCTTATCTACGCTGAAGATAAATCAATTATAAATTACTATCATGCATCATTTACTGGCTTCCCACATAATGAATCAGTCCTGAATTTATGGCATGTAAATATCATCCAGGGAGGCACGGTGGCTTGGTGGTTAGCAGGTTTGCCTCACACTCCCAGGGTTGGGGGTTCGATTCCTGCCTCTTGGAGTTAGAATGTTCTCCCCATGCTTCAAGGTTTCCTCCCCCCAGTCCAAAGACGTGTTTTAGACTAATTTCTCATCTCTAAATCATCCGTAATGTGTGTGTTTGTTTGTGCCCTGCCTTGTGCCCTGATTCTCTTGGGATAGACTCCAGGTTCCCTGTGACCCAGTAGAATAAGCAAGGTAGAGAATGGATGGAGAATAGATTATCATTCTTTGAGCAAGGACACACAAAACACACAACTGCTCAGCGGTATAAATGAGATAAACATATGTTGCCATGGATAAGGGTCTCTGGCAAATTCTGTAAATGTGTAATACTGACACAATGTTACCCTGTCCTGATTGGCTGCCTCCTCCAGCCATGGACTTCCAGCCTGAAAGCTCTGATATAATGCAGAGTCATCTTTAAATGTCAGCGCTAAGTGAAAGCAATAGCCAAATCTAGTAGCAGACTAAAGACTAAAGAGATGGAAGTCGGTCACTTTTATTATCAAAGTTATTACTCCAATCACAGATTTATAATTATCTGATCTCTAATTCTTTGCTGTCACTAGGTTAAAGCTTAGAACACCGGTGAGCCAGTGACAGTGTCGGGTGTGACCAAGGCTCATTCATGCTTGTGGGAGTGAAGGCTAGCTCATCTAGATCCTGCCAAAAAGCTAGTGTAGTACAAATTGCTAATAAGAAAAGATAAGATAAGATGTACCTTTATTCGTCCCACAATGGGGAAATTTTTCTGTTACAGCAGCAAAGACAAAGAAATGCGAATATATAAAAAATGAAAGACATAATATGTAATATACAGAACACAATGTATAAATACAAAGAAGAATAAAGAGAGCACGAGTAAGTCGTTACGCAACAGACATATTGCACACAGGTAATATTGCACATTTTTCAAAATATCGCACTTAAACAGTAATCCAGTGTGTACTGTAATTATGGTGACTGGTTCACTGGGAGCAGCTTTGGTTGTAAAGTCTACTAGCAGCAGGGAGAAAATAAAGTTCATGTTGGCTATGATAGAAAGTGCAGAAACACACAGTGCATCACAGCTTGCTACTGTATGTGAGGGCTGTGTAGCCTCAGTTACAGTTACTAAACAATGCAGCAGGCCAAGTATCCCATCCCTTCATGGCAACAGTATTCCCTAAAGACAGTCTTTCAGCAGTATAATGCGCCCTGCCACACTGCAAACACTGATCAGGAAATGGTTTGACTTGGTATCTGTGGCACGTGCTGGACAAACAAGTTTGATCCGTATTGGATATGCTGTTAAAGTATTGGTGTCTGATACCCCAGCACACCTTCAGAGGTCTTGTGGAGTCCGTGCCTCAACAAGACAGAGCTGAGATGTTTTACTGGTACAAAATGAGGCAGGTGGTTTTAATCTTATGGCTGATCCGTGTGTGTGTTCCGTTTCCAGGCTGTTTAATTTATCTAGTGAAACTTTTGGGACATTTTGTTATGTCATAGTGTATGTGTTTGGTACATACGCTCATATGCACATGGCTTTATTTTACATTCAGTGATTCGTGTGGACGTGAACCACTGACAATAGCCAGTCTAAAAAAAAACGCCTCTCTTCCACTCTCTGTCATCAATATTTTTCAGTCTGTCCTCACACAGTGCACATGTTATTCCTGTCTTGGTTTGTAGCATCCGTCTGCTACGCTTCTCTCTCTTTTTTAATTTCCCATCTCGTAATCCCTCCTCCTGCAATCCATCATCTTCCCTTGTGTTTCCATGCCCTCATTCATTCTTCACTCATGTTTTTCCTGCACTCTTCCTTCTGTGTCCTCATTCTCTCCCCATCTTTCTCCCTGTCTCTCTGTTTCACCCCATCTCTCTCTGATGTCACTGCATTGATCAGGCAGCAGCTTAGCTGCATTAAAATATGCATTAAGAAGGGCAGCAGAATGCGAGATGGATCAGTCTATCCTGCATGTGTGAGGCAGACACCATTCACACGCTGATATGTGTGTGTGTGTGTGTGTGTGTGTGTGTGTCTGTATGCAAATGTATAGACACTGTTTTTTCCCTAATCTCCTACCCACCGCCACCGCTGCTAACCTGAGACTGTCGTGTTTTTTTTTCAGGCATCCCTGACATCAGCATCATAGACGCCTTAAATCTACCTGTTTTTCTTTTTTGGTCACTCTGCCTTTCACCTTTTCTGTTTCCAGACTTCATATCCGATACATAACCTCTCCTATACTACCATCCACCCTGTTCTCCTTTCACAGCATGTATCTGTACTGCTCTGCCATTTTCCTCTCTCTCTCTCTCTCTCTCTCTCTCTCTCTCTCTCTCTCTCTCTCTCTCACACACACACACACACACACCGTCCATCATCTTCCCTGGTTCCCTGAATTTTCAGCAGCATTTCTGACGTTCACATTGGTACCATTCTGCATTCCTCTTTCTTTCACTCTCTCTCTCTCTATTCCTCTCCATGGTCTCTCGCTTTCGACCGTTTTTCAGCCATGTTGATTAAAGTTGCAGTGGCTATTCCAGAGCAAAGTCAGTGCCACCTCTGAAGCTCAGCGGAAAGAGGGTTCTGAAAAGAGAGAGAGGGAGACAGAGAGAAAGAGAGAGAGAGAGAGCACGCACGAGAGAGATAGAGAGAGAGAGAGAGAGAGAGAGAGAGAGAGAGAGAGAGAGAGAGAGATGACGCACAGACTGAGAGCAGTGCTAGACAGCAAGCAACGAGTCAAACGAGTCAATTTTTATGTTCGTTGCAAGATGGCGTATTTTTCTGTTTCGTCTCTTTCACCTCAGTCTCTGATGAACAGAAATGAATAGTACATTCTACGTATTTCCTTTTCTGCAGAAAGCACTGTGATGCGATTTTTGCTCCGCGTATGACTGGACGGAAGCAGCTGGGTTTCATTTTGCTGAGGTAGGGGATTTTTTTTATTTTTATTACTAATTATTAAAAAAAATTGATATGCCATGATTGACGGCTTTTCGCTTTTTTCTATACTTATTTTCCTTTATGTTAAATAAGGGTGTGGCAGCATCTGTCTTTCGCAACATCTGCAGACAGGGAGTTAGAACACGAAAACAATAAGACAACATAACGAAATCCGTGTTAAAAACAAACCAAACGAAAAACTTCCAGCTATTGCATTCAGTGTATTGCACTATTAAGCAGGTTTACTGACTCGAACGTGAGCCATCGGTGTGGGAAAAGATGCAGCGAGCCCTCAGTGTGAGAGTCCAGAGGCTGAGCAGACAAAACCCACACACACTCGCTCGCTCGCTCACACACACACACACACACACACACACACAGGAGCAGAGCAGGCAAAGCCTTCTATCCTCCATCTTAACATATGCTGCTAAGCTGAACCTTAAGCACAATTTTTACATCGTTCGCCTGTTCATCATCCAGCTTAATTGCTGATAAATGTGTCGCCCCGCAACAGAGGCCTGTTTCAGCAGCGATCACACCGACTTCTCTGCCTTACGAGAGAATAAAACCATGAAGACTCTCCACACTAGCTTTACAGTCGTTTGTTTGTTTATACAGTACATAGATTTGCACACACATCTATGTGCAAAATTCAATAAACTGACATACTCAGTGATGTCATCATAGCTCTGTGTAGGTGGATGTACTGTGCATTTATTTTTTGCTGTGTAATTCATGTAGAGCTTCGCATGTGGTTTTCGATTGCTTTCTTGTTTTCTCTCTCACGCTCGCATATTCAGAGATGCATATTCAGAGACAAGCTTGCGGCCAAAGCGCTTTCAGAAACTGCATGTGAATAAAAATCATTTCCTAAGGAAACGTTAAAAACAGGAAATCTAAGGTCATATTAACCAAACATTGCGTGTGTATAAGTAGGTAATGTCTTTGTCTGCTGTTTTTTTCTACCATGCTAACTGCTAACTGGATAAATCCTCTTTTGAAAATGTCTTCAAACCATCATGGTACTGGCTTCATTTCCATAGGGTTTCCTTCCATATTGTGAGACGCAAGCAATGTTCATCAGCCATTTTGTTTTCACCAAGGCTGAATCATTCTCTGGTTCGTGTTTTAAAATGGCCGCGCTGCAGTGAGGTAATGGGCAGCAGTGCACATCAGATGAAAAAACAACAACAACAACAAAAGAACGAGAAACACGAGCATCATAAAAGAATTCAAATAGGAACCCAATCAGATGATGTACAGATGCGGAGAGCCAGGAAGAGAGACAATACTAATGTGACTAAGGAAGGGAACCAAAAGAGAAAGAAAAGTGAAGTGGAGCGTACCTAAGACAGAGCGACAGAAAAGAAGAAGATGAAGGAGGAGAGACAGAGTGAATTGGCTGTTAATAACAAGATAATAACCATTTAATAAGAATGTTATTAAAGCACAAATGTCGCTCTTCTATGTTAACATAAAAGAATCAATGTTAAAATTGAAATACTTATAAAACATTATACAGGAAATTAGTGTAAGAGCGTTTCAATAATTTAACACTGATAGCACTGAGCACATACAAACTGGACACACACACAGATACACAAACACACACACACACACACACACACACACACACAGTGGTATTAGTGGTATGAACTGCAAGTTTATTAACCTTTGGATGTACAGGAGATTGAAAAGCAACAACAATATCTCCGAAATATTACGACTGACATGATATGGTGAGGAAATGAAGAATGTTTCCCTTGAGTAGATTTGGCAGGAAGCATTATTGTGCAGCATTTGTATTGATGATGAAAGACTCTCTTCTCCTCTCCTCTCCTCTCCTCTCCTCTCTTTTCCTTTCTTTGTCACTTTGCAGAACAGTTCTGATTAGCTGTAGCACAGTAAAGGCTATCAAGTCTGTAAACATCAGCGGGTCTCGGTTTCCACTGTTGAAGCTCTGCTGCCATCTTGTGTTTTTTCAAACATTGAGCCTCATCGATAGTCGATAGTTAGTGTGGGTTTGTGTTGTGTTTGTGTTATAACAGGACATCAGGCCACATCTATCAAAATCTGTGATATTGTGTCTGTGTAAGCAAAGAACAAACAAAACATCTTTCGATTTCGATAAACCTTTCGGAAACACAGACTTTCTTCATATTCAGGTGTTTATATTGATGAAAGGCATCACAGTAAGAATAGGCCTGATGTATTCATGATGAGCTGTATGATGAGAGTACTGTACACACCTCACTATAGGATGAGACAGACCAGACTGGTCACTTATCTGTCTTTGAAATGTATAAGCAGCAAGAAATTAAAGCATGGGCAAAATTTGGAAAGGAATATCACAGGATCCTTTTCCTAATTGTACAGCATTAAAAGACAAAGACAAGGCAAATTAAACTGACTTATAAGCCAGCTTTCATCATTTAAAAAAAAATCATACTGTTGGTCTGTAAAAAACAATTTCCCTCATAGGTGCAGCATGTGCTAACTCTTCAAAAAGATGTAGCTTAGTCTTAAAATGGTTTAAGGTTAGCTTTTATATTTAATTTATCTTTAATGCAGGGGATAGAAAGTTTGCCTCAAACCTCCAGGGATTAGGGTTCGATTCCCAACTCCCCATGACTTTGGGGTTTCTTCTCCCATCCAAAGAAAGGCATTGTAAGCTGTCTGCTATTGTCCCTAGTGTATGTGTGTGCAATAAACTGGCATCATGTCCAGGGTGCACCCTGACTTGTGCACCCTGACCAAGTTCTCCTGGAATAAGCTCCAGGTTTCCCACGACCCGTTCAGATAGTATGGATGGTATCAATAATGGAATTAGTATGAAATAGCAGGTTTGTGAAATGTATTAAAAATGGGTGTTGTGTGTGTGTGTAATTGAAATAAACCAGCATAATCTGCAATATTAATGTATCCATATGTTTGCAGTAACTCCTTTACAAGTGATTTGATTTGAAGCTTAGTCTTCTTATGCATAAATTTACACACACTCAGAAGTAGTGTTTTCAGAATTTACACCCTTTTATGAACACCAAATGTCACCAACTTGATAAATGAGGCCCAGTGTTTTGTTCCATGTGTTCACTATTAAATGGAAGCCTGATGGGATTGGGAAAACGCAGTTGCTCATTAGAAGTGTGAATAAATAATTAGATATCATCATCATCTGTGCCATTTTATTATTTAAACAAGCATTTTGTCCTGGTTTGTTCCTTGTCATTTTTTTATTTTTATTTTTGCCCCTTCAGAAGGTTGAGACATAGTTACAGATCACCTGCAAGTACACATCCAAATCAAGAATCAGAGACAAGAACACAAAATCTATATTCACAGCTCACTTGGCAGTATGCTGATCCTTGAAGACAGGCAGTGATTCATGCACCTTAATGCAAGACATTTTGTTTATTATATCTTTTTAAGTATTGTAATTCCTAATGAAATAATTTGGAATACATTTGGAATACATTTCCAGGTTCAAATATTTATAGACCCCACTGTTTGTAGGTCATTTTTATGCATGTGTATGTGCGAACAGAAAGTGGGGCTTGTTTCTATAAATAAAAGTCTCAATTTTTAAAGATGTGAAATTCATAACCCGTTGTATTTCCATTTGTGCGTTTTACCCTGCAAGTAGTAATGTGGTTTATTTGGTTTATCTTGTTACCTTGTTGTATTTCTTACATGAACACCATCAGTGTGCTCTTTATTTGGAAAGGATCAGGACTGTGTCTTAATCCCTGCCAAGGCTATGTTCTGAGAACTCTGTAGGATCACTCTCTTGCTGTGATATTAATAAAGAACAAGGACTTCTCAATGTCACTACAAGCTTCATCTACCAGTTTAACTGGTTATTTTCAGTTTTGTAAATGCTGTTATTTGAGAATCACAAAAGGTGTGATAATGTTAAATAATAAGTAAAATAATAAAATGTGTACTAATGTGAAGTGGTGACAGTATTGTGAATACAGAACCTACTGTACAACAGGATTATTAATTTGGTCATTTTAAATCAATGTTAATTGACAATTTGTGCCTGCCCTTCTGCAAAGTTTTAATTTGTTTATAGTATCTATTTACCTCGTATTGGTGCTACTTAAGCAGCCTTAAACAGCAATCTACACACATGCATTTGGATTTTCATTTGATATTTTGGTGCTTGTAATGGTAGTGTTGTTCTCCATTACTACCTGGTGCTCCATGATCAATGGTACTCCATTGGTGTCACCTTTCTCTGTTAGATCTGTGCTGGGGACAGCTATAGAGGGCAGATCAGCAATTATCCATCTGTAGTAACCTTCCAAATTCGGTACCTGATTTTTTATTTTTTTTACTGGCTAAGATTAGTTCCTTATGCTCTGAGACCCATGTAGCACTGGAGAAATAGAAAGAACAGTCCTGGTGAAGTCTTACAAGCAAAGTCACATGTCAGTATATTTTAGTCAGGTTCAGGTTTGAAATTACCTTCCTAGCTGCTCATCTAGTTCATCTGCCCAGGTGATGAAGTATGTTTCTAACTTTGAAACCTCATTTAACTAACAGCAGTCACAACACAACCAGAGGTCTCCATCTGGCTTGGTCATCATCACTATGGGACTTGACTAATTGGTGCTAATGATGTTGTTGTGTCTTTTTCCAGTTTGCTGTCTTGTAAATGCTGGATATGTAGTCTGTGTGGCATCCTGTCAAACCTGGGAAAACAAACAGTACTGGGAGAATATGGCAGTGAGTCCAATTATAGGCAGGCCATGTTGAAGCTGCAGACTTCATGTGCAGTTGACATAGACAGACTGGGGTCTGAGTTAGATTGGTTGGTTGTGCTAAATTAACTGCATGCAACTATGTAACTATAGTTACTGCATTTGTTGCTCCTGTTCCTGTCTTCTGCTGAAGTCTGCCAGCAAGGGGTGTTCCCTTGGAGTCTGGAGTGTGATGCCAGTGCTTCTCCATGGTGTCAGGAGCATCAGCTTCATCAGCTCAACTATTTTCAGTTTTTGGTACATGTTATTGCTAATGACAGGGAAACACAATGTTCTCTATGATTACACTTTAAACTCCTTTATTCATAACTTCATGTATAAACTCGAATTTGTCAAGGTAGCCTCAGCCCTCTTGATGGCATCCACAATTTCCATTGTGCTCTCTATGTTTTGACTCGAAACTATTTTGTAAGTCTCATAAGTGAGAGCATGGGTGAAAAGATCCATGGATAACTTTGCAGCAATGTATTCTTTCAAATCCTTTTACCAAAGCCTGTTGGGTCATCCTAGTAGAGTCTGAGATTAGGGTTGATTTTAGTTTACTTTAGTATGCTGTACATGACATTTAATCTTAATACAATATTTTACACGTTGAGAAGCAAGGTCCTAGCAAAAAGTTGCAAATCTAAGATTTAATCTAACATTACATTCATTAACAACACAGAACCTGTACTATTATTACTGGCTGTTAACATTGTATCAGTCTTACGTTGTTTTCTCTTTCATCCACACTTGCAGATGATGGTGGTCAATTCCATGATGGACAACTTGCACCCACACAATGTCCTTTCTCAGCTCTGTGAACAGCGATCGCTTGGCCTTTTCTGTGATGTTACCATTGTTGTGGAGGACATCAAATTCCGTGCTCACAAAAATGTCTTGGCTGCGACTAGCGGATATTTCCGCAATGCTTTCACAGGCTCTGAGATTTGCGGCTCTAGCCAGGTGCTAGAAATTCCAGATCTGAAGTCAGAGGTGTTTGCCAGCATTCTTAATTTTATTTACTCCTCCAAAGTGGATTTAGCAAATAAAGGGGACAACAAGTCCTTAATAGCTGCAGGGAGAAAATTAGGGATCCCATTTCTAGAGAAGCCTCTTGAGATCGAAAGACAAGTCTCTGGAATGGCACAAAGTCAAGCTTTTGCAAAATCAGAAAGTCCACAGAATCAGGCAAAACTGTCTGTTTGTTGCACTTTGAAGAAGGAGGCACCTCGACTTGAGGAGCAAGAGTGCACCAAAGGTCCACGAATAACTAATGCTTTCTCCATCACAGAAGTACCAGAAGTTAACAACCCATTTACTTCAGTGGACTCGCATAGTACTGGCCACCAAACACCAGACATGACTCACCAACCACAATCAAGAACACCATCTGTCGACAGTGATTCTGTCGATGCCGTGTTTGAACACTCATATGCTGTAAGCAAAGGCCTTCAAACTTCTGAGCTAAATGAGACAGTACAACAATATGATAAAGAGGTCACAAAGCCTGTTGTGCTACCTTGCAAGACTCTGACCAACCATAGGCTTGGTCCCATTAAAAAGCGGCATCGACTTTGCAAAGGTTTGACACCTTTAGCCGATGTAACTAGTGAAAATGTTCAGAGTCCTGTTAGCAGTTCTGTTGTACAAAATGGTCCCCCTGACTCCACATCTATGCTGCCGTCTCCAAGCTCAAATTCAGACTTGTGTTCTGCCCCAGACCTGTTGCTTCCACCTGATATCCTGCCACAACAAGATGATGATCCGCCTTCCTTAATTCCAGAAGATGTACCGACATCTACAACTTACCGCTGCCAGCAATGTCCTGAAGCCTTCAGCAGTTCAGCACTCCTTGCTGTCCATACGCAAAGCCACAAGAGAAGATTTGTCAGTCATCTGTTTTGCAAGTACTGCTATAAAAAGTTCATGCACCTGAAACGATTGCGCAATCACGAACAGGTGTGTTTCAAAGCCCTACCACAGCTGGAGCCAAATGGCAAAGAGGCTTCAGTCAGCCAAGATTCAAGTAGCACATCCATCCTAGATGATACAGCTTTCCCAAGTTCTGAGATTCAAGATCCTCCAAAACTTGATAGTACATTATCAGGCCCGTTAGAAGCACATCAAGAAGGAGTTACCAAATCAAGTGGTCACCGGGCTTATAAATGCAGTGTGTGCAAACGAGCCTATGTAACTCTGTCTAGCTTAAAAAGACATGAGAATGTGCATTCATGGCAAAGAGCCTATCCTTGTCACTACTGCAATAAAGTTTTTGCTTTGGCAGAATACCGTACCAAACATGAGATCTGGCATACAGGAGAGCGACGCTATCAATGCATCTTCTGCTTGGAGACCTTTTTGACTTACTACATCCTCAAAAACCATCAGAAGTCATTCCACGGCATCGATCCACGTCTGGCAGTGAATAAAAAGTCTGCTAATGGTGGTTTCAAAGGAAGTGTGTACCCCATAAAGCTCTACAGACTTTTACCAATGAAGTTCAAGAAGAAAAGATACAAGACTTACAGTCATACTTACTCTGAAGTCATGGGCAACCACAATCATACTTTCACTGATCCACTTAAAGGCACAGCTCCTATTCATAACTCAGAAAGTGCCACTAGTGGACAATCATTGTTCTCAATGCCTGTGACCTTTATGGCAACTCCAAAGATGATGGCTTCAGAAATGCCACACATTACCTTTGACCAGTCATGTGACCAACAGGCAGAAACTCATTTGCCTTCTGATAAGAATTTGTCTCATAGTGAGGAGGACCCCTTTAACCCCACTAATACCCATAGTGGATTGGCAGGCTTTCAGTCCACTGTGTCACCTGATTTTGGTTGTGGATACACCCCATCTATGACAACAGAGGAAAACACAAGGACCTCTATGCTAATGCACCGAAATGACTCATCTCCCACACAAAGCAGTAGTAACAGAAGCAAAGCGGTTCTACCATTCCTCAACATACCACCTGTGTGCTCATTTGAGGGACTCAGCAAGCTTAGTGAGTTATCAGCAGCTGCACAAACTATTGAAGTAATGGCTAATCAGCTGCTTCAGCCACAGCCAGAGACACTGGCACAGAACCTTCGACCAGATGGAAAGACAGAAACATATATTGCCAAGCCCGCTTGTCCTGGTCCATCAGTGAACAACCAAGTCTTGCCACTGTGCCAGATAACTGTCAAAATTGGCAATGAGGCCATTATTCGCCGCAAGATTAAAGGCTCAAAGCTGTTCCCAAAGATGAAAAAGAAAAGAAACTGGAAGCAAGACATTGAGAAATGTACAACAACAGAGGATAGTGTAGGATTCCCAAACCTGCGCTTACGAACAGACGTTTCAAGCTCAGTCACAGAAGAGGAGCCATATGATGATGTGAATGACCCTGAAAATGACAAACTGTGGCGTCCTTATTACTCATACAAACCTAAAAAGAAGGGCAAAAGATTTAGGTCCAAACGTAAAAGGTTTAAGGCTGCTCAGTTCTATACAAAGCCACTGTCTCCTGAAACAGATGATGAGTTCATGGATATGAATTGTGGTCTAGACGAAAGCGTCACAGTAGAGAGGTCTGAGTCAAGGATGGAGCTAAGGAGTCAAAGTCCAAAAGAGAATTTTACCTGCCACTGCTGTAGCAGCTCCTTCTCGACTTTAGCCTCCCTCAACATGCATATTGTCAACTGCCATCAGCCTCGCTGCAAAGTTTGTGGAAAGCAGTGTTCTCTTAAAGAGCTTCCCAATGGAGATGTCCCATTCACTGAGGATTTTGCATGCCAAAGTTGCACAGAGGATGGCTCATGCTTTAACTCGACAGTTATGACTCATAACTTGAATAGTGAAAAACGCTACCGCTGCTCATACTGCCCACAGCGGTTCCTCTACCTTGCTACTAAGAAGAGCCACGAAGCAAAACATCTTGAGAGGTTCAATACGGAACATAGCTGTAGGTACTGTCCTAAAGTGTGCAAGTCTGCGATGCTGCTAAGCATACACGAGAGCAAGCATTTTAATAAGGTAAAAGATACAGAAAATAATAAAATAAAAGCAATCACAAGATCAATCTTGCCTGCTTCAGACAAAAGAGAACAACCAAAAATTGAACCTTGGGCAAGTCCAAAATGCTGCAAACCACTTAAAACTGAGGAGGCAGTGGACATGAATGCTAAGGGAATTTATCCCAAAATCCCTCAACTCCACAAAAAAGACATCCCTTTTTCGATCGTGTAAAGTTGACAGGAGTTTGCTTGTTTCCTCAAGAGATACAGAAAAGAAAATCTCATTAGGAAAGTTTAATGGAATTTCCCAAAGACTCCACTCTGGGGGTGAGACTCAAGTGCAAAAGCGCCATCTTCCTAAACATTTAACAAACAACCATCTCAACACATCCAATCTCTATACAGCAAGTCTGAGATGACTGCCTGCTATTAAGGGTACTTCCCTGCAGTCACCCAAGTTAGAGTGGCAGTTGTGTAAAAAAAAAGAACCTGTTTTTTACACCTACAACTGATTTTGAAGAAAGGATGAAGAAGAATGCAGAAAATGATGTTACACAGTAAATGTTAACGAGTGCGGTACGAAGAGGCACATTTGAACCTGTGTGACAGACATGAATGTTGTTAAAGTCACTTTACAATGGTGTAAATATAAAGTATTTTTATTTGTTTCCTGCAAAATAATGTTGGTAGTTTTTTATGTTTTTTCTATGAGAGGAGAATATTTTATTTTTGTATGCTTTCATTTACCTCCCTGGATCGTGTCCCTGGATCAAGTGGATGTGTCATTGCTTATCAGATGCATAAACGAGGGCTTAATCACGTTTTAAAGACTCAATTAAAAAGTTCTCCATCATATTTACATTACTTGTTACAAGAACTTGAGCAGGGTTAATTAATATTTTATTCATTTTGAACCACTTACTCTTTGAAGTGAATTGGGCAAATAATTTGAAGAGCATGGAAATATGAGCAGGCAGATGTCACTGTCACTCACAAATAACACATTAAAATTTACTTAGTGTCTGAATGGAAAAAGGTACTTCAAAAGGAATCGAAGTACTCAAGTGAGTCATTAATGTGAATCAAATGAGTTGATGTTTGCAATGTTCAGTTCAGTGAAATGTGTAATTTTTTTAACTGTGGACTTTACAATAATTGACACAGTCTGTTAGTCCAAAGTGTTTTTGCTGCCCTCTAGTGGCTGGTTGTATCCCTGCCCTTAACTATATCAAAGAACGGACCAAGCTACTTGTCAAGTTACTTGACAGCTGGTTATTCTGAAGATTTCAATTCATGTTTATATTCCTTCCAGTATTTTTTGTTATGATGAATACATTTAAATGAAGTTATAAACATACAGAGCGACAGCTAGAACTAATGCACTTGCATCATGGGCACGCAGACACTTTCCCATATCTGGCAGACCTCCATCATTTAACAATATATAGCAGGATTTCCACAATCCCCATGTAAGTCTGGAAATTCACAGCATAGGGTGTTAATGTATTAATGTAACCCCTGTGTGCCTTCTCCTTTGTCACTGGGTACAGCTTTAATAAAGGTTAATAACTTTCAGCAGATGTTTTATTAGTCCTGTAATTTAATGCATTAATTTCCAGATATTAACAGAGTAAAATATTTTGCAGCTATATTAATGTACTGCGAGTTACTATCGTGGGCAACTTGCACATGCCTATTGCAGTTGAATATTATATGAAAATGATAGGTCTTCTTTTATTACAGCTGCTGAGCAGGTTCATTCATCTGTAATTTTTTTTTTTTTTTTGGGCTCTAATATATATATGTATTGTGCTGTTCCTGAATCCACTTCTCTGGCAGTACAAACAGATTTCGAATGAGACGAGGGTGAACACTTTGGGGGTTTTTACACCTGGTCACTTCATGCGTTTTTTGTGATCCGATAGCTATCCGATCGTAAAAAGACCAGGTGTAAATGCCCTCCCAAACGGAAGTACGTCACTCGCAGGTGACTCGCGAGTCGTGCATCGCACCAGAAACAAACATGTTTTCCCACCAGCGCTGGCTCCGATCTTTCACCCAGGTGTCTCGTTGGGTGGCCTAACGTAAATAGAACAGTTTTAACAAATCAGACAGCTATCGGATCAGAGAAAACACATGAAGTGACCAGGTGTAAAAAGGCCCTTTGTATTCAAGTATAACTTCAAACAGTTCCACTTCATCATCATTCAGATATGAATCTTATTGTTTGTTAATTTTCATTTAAGATCTTTTGACAATGTCAGTGTTTTTTCTTCATTCCACCTTCTCACATGTTTGCTTCTAGAGTTTAAAATTATTTAGTTGGAATTGAAAATCAGATTAACCAGAACTCATTGGATTCATTCATCTTTTAATCCAACTCACTATAAATGTGTCATAATACAGTCGATACACAGCACTCACACGACACCAACATATATGTAGCATTTATCGTTAAAGCTCATTTCTCAATTACTACTCTTTTCCGAGCTTCGGAGAAGGGGATTAAAAAGTGTTTCTTATCAGTGTAAAATATTTAGCTTCCATGACAACTCTTATCTTTCTCTTTTTTATTAACAGCAATGGCACTGTTCTCTACAGGACCAATGTTCTAACTGTTCACACAAATGCTCCTATGAAGGATGCGCAATAAATATTATTAATTGCAATAAACCTGTGACTATTCATTTTGTATTTATATAACCAGAAACTGAATATAAAAAGTTTACACATGCCTTTTAAAATTGTAGGTTTTTGTGATCTAAAATCTAAATCAAGTCAGATCATGTTTCAGCTTTAATGTGATACAGCAACCAACAAAATTCTGGTGGAAAACAAAGCAAATAAAAGTGAGAGAAAAAAGCTTATAATAATGTGGTTGCGTACGTCTTTTTAAAGCGGCATGGTCAGAACGATCCGATCACATTCAAATACATGTGAAGTGCTTGAGGTTCACGACAAATAAAGATCTTTCTGTAGGGTTTTTCATTTTCACCAACTGCTTTCATGGTCTAAACCTAAACCTAACCCAGGATCTCATTGTTGAAAGGTGTTCTGTCAGACCCTAAATGGACCAAGAAACACTGGAAAGGTTGAGTGAAGAAAATGAGGCACCACGGTGGCATTTGCAAGAACAGGACATCCCTATAAAATTCATGGAAGATGTAACAGGAAGGCTGCCAAGAAGCCAACAGCAGCTTTATGGCAAATGCTGTGCTCTCCCTGAATGTGATATTGGTCTCTCACATTCTTTACGTGGTCACTCTGGGCTTTGGTGGCTGAATAGAAGCCTTTGATTAGTAAAAAAAATAACCAAGTGTCCTTAGATTTTGGGAAACCAAGTTTTATGGACTGAAGAGAGCACAGCTTCTCCAAATACCAATCTCCTCTGGCACAAAACCTGCAGTTGTCTGTTAGACAGCTGAAGATAAATTCTAACTTGTGTGGGATATGGTAGCTCAGTGGTTAAGGTGTTGGACTATTGATCGGGAGGTTGTGAGTTCAAAGCCGAGGGCCACCAAGCTTTCACCCTGAGCAAGATCCTTAACCCTCAATTGCTCAGCTGTATAAATGAGATAAATGTGACAATGCACCAAAGAAGACCAAAGTATTGGAATATCCCAGTCAGAATCTTAGATCCAAATCCTACTGAGAACCTGTGGAATGACTTGTGCCAGGAGTTCTCTTCACAATTTATCAGATCTTTTCTGCAGGGTAGACTGGAATAAATCTGGTTATGGGTAAAAATTAAGTGCTACATTACATCAGAAAAATGCTTGAACAAGGTATGCACACTTTACAAACAGTTTTTTTTTTAAAGTTTATTTCTTTCCCCCTAAAATGTTCCTATATTTTAAACAGATTATGTTGTTTTTACATTTATTAGTTATAAATGCATATATAAAATACACATACATTATATATATATATATATATATATTACACACATACAAAAATGCCTATACTGGATGAAAAATGAAAACACAAGAAACCTTAAAAAGTATTAATGCAGTAGCAAACAGTACTTTTAACAGTTAGCGGTATAACAATCTAAACCATATATACTGCAATTATTAAATTAAACAATATTTTAAACTAAACCTTAAATTAGAACTCTTGAAACACAATGCAAAATGTATTAAACAGTAAACCTTTCACTCATCAAAAAAAAGAGTGCAATGCAATATCGCAACAACCAACGGAACAACCATGTCTAAATATATAGACGTCACTAATGATATAAACCTGTTTCAGGATTCGCCCCAACTTCTCCGCTTACCTTGCGGGGCCGTGGGTGACACTCACCTCTGCGTCCCCTCCCCCATCCCCCTTTGTCCTGCATTACGTTCAAGCAATAGTTTATGATGTTTGCACACACTGTGTGCTTGTGTGTATGTGTGTGTGTGTATATAAATTTTTTGCAATAAAAGAGAACAGGGAACAACTTTCTTTAGTTATATTTATGCCTGATACTTTGTGTTGGATGCATAAATCAAATTATGCATATACAGGTTCAGAGCCTCAGTTAACATTCACATCAAACATGAGAAACTCAGTATTTTTGACTGTGGCATATTTATTATTGCCAGGCATATTTTAAAAACTGCTAAATTTCTTTGGATTTTCAAAAACAACAGATTTTACACAGAATTGTGCAAACAAAATATCCAATGAGGTACGGTTCTGCGGACAGGTATGTTAGTGACTACAATTAACACTGTGTGACCTATGGTCAAGGTCAGCGAGATTATTTTTTTTCCATTGAAACATTTCCCTGTGTTAAAATTAACTTAAGCTCTTGACATCTATCTGTGAAGCTGATGCATTGGAAGCAGGAAAAATGGGCAAGAATACGGACCAGGCCATATTATGAAAGGCTAGACTACTGGGTCAGAGCTTTTCCAACACTAGCCCTTCAGATCTTTTTTTTTTTCCCTAACATCAATTCATCTGTCTCTCAAAATAACTGTGACCTAACAATATAATTAGTAAAAAATAATAATAAATGCATCCATCCATTTTCTGTACCACACATCCTGCACAGGGTCAAGGGGAGCCTGGAGTCTATCCGAGAGGACTCGGGGCACAAAGCAGGGGACACTCTGGACAGGGTGCCAACCATTCATAGTGCACAATCGTACACACACTACGGACAATAAATGTTGCTAATCATTAATGCACGTCTTTAGAGTGGCTGGAAGACACCCCTGGAGAAGCATGCAACATGCACAATGTACACACAGAGGGTGGGGGCAGGAATCAAACTGCCAGCCATGGAGGTGTAATGCAAACATAATAACCACTAAGCCACTGTGGCTTTCTGGGTCATTGCTATCATTAATTCATTCTTTTTTTTTTTCCATCATGATACCATATGTAATTAACCTACCATTCCTCTAACTTTCCAATCTTTTTAACACCATCGTACTTTGTGTTTTCTAGATATTGAGCTATAGTTTGTGTAACAGCACAGCAGACATAAGAGCAACAGGGCAGACGACAGCAACGATGTTTACTATACAAATGTGTACAATGCCCCTATACTGCAATCACTTTTTGTATAAATGGTTTTAGTAAATTTTTTTATATGTTTCTACATAAATTAATACAAGTTATTATTTTATTCAAAAGCTTTCAACAGGAGACACAAACACATGATTTGGTTTATATAAATAAGCACATGTAATCTATTGTATTTATTCGATTGTTTTAAATATTTTTAATATATTAATATTTGACTTGCCTTACTTACACTTACTATAATTGTTCCTTTAATTAAAAATGCTTCTTTCTTCCAAAACCTATAGGTAACAAGATGTTACATGATTTCTCTTAAAAACTTTCTATTAGAATTTGGATGAATAACCTTGACAATAAACAAAATTATTGAAAATCACACATGAACTGAATTTCTTGTGTTAAAAATTATTTTTAAAACTGTACTTCAATACACTTTTTGGATAAACTCCATATCTCCATTTCTCTTAAAATGTCTACAAATAAAAATCATTGCACGGCACACTACAATGGACAGCAATAACATTAAAAACCACCTGCCTAATATTGGGTTGGTTTACTAACAAATCACCGACCCGACTTGGCATGGACTCCACAAAACCTCTGAAGGTTGTATGGTATGTTATGGTATCTGGCACCAAGACATTAGTAGCAAATCCTTTAAGTTGTAAGTTGGGGGGCCTCCATGGATCAAACTTGTTGAGGTGTACTTGGTCTGCAACAATGTTAAAGTAGGTGATACATGTCAAAGTAACCACACAAATGCCAGAGCCCAAGGTTTCTCAGCGGAACATTGCCCAGAGCATCACACTGCCTTTGCCAACATCCTTGTGCCATATCCACCCCAGGTACGTGATGCGCACGTACCCAGCCATCCACTTGGTGTAAAGGAATGTGATTCATTTGACCAGACCACCTTCTTCCCTAGTGCAGTTCTGAAGCCAAGGTACACATTGTAGATGCTCTGAGCAGTAGAGACAGGAGTCAGGGTAGGGACGCTGATCAGTCTGTGGCTACACAGCAAGCTGTGATGCACTGTGTTTTGACACCTTTCTTTCATAGCCAGCATGAGCTTTTTCAGCAACTTGTGCTACAGTTCCATTTGTGTGGAATTTGAGCAGAATGACTAGATTTCACTTTGCACATTAATGAATGAGTCTTGAGCACACATGACCCAGGTGTCCTTGCATTGGGTCATTTTATTTTAGTAGGTACTACCACTGCATACTGGGAACAATCCACAATACCAGGTGTCAAACTGCATCAGACCATTACACTTGCCCATTTTTCCTTCTTTCTACACCTCATCTTCAAGATCTGACTGTTCACATACTGTGTAATAAGTCCTATGTCTTGACAGATGCTACCATAATGAGATAATGTTATTTACTTCATTATATTATACATCACTTACCTTAATAAACACCTCATTAACACATTAAACCACATTGTATTTTTAAAACTCATACACACCTTAGCTACCAAGCAGTGAGGGTGAAGACCAGTAGTAGAGGCCAGTCACAACTGCTGCTCCTGCTGCATCACAGGGAAGTGTAACAGACTCTAAGTGCTAAACTGCACATAAATTATTAAAGAACACCATCAAAAGGCTGGTGAATTAATGAATGACAGGAGATAGACTGCATGATATTTTTTGTTGTGATCCCTTTTTTTATTATTAATAAGATGTACATGTAAACAATTAGCCACAAAGCTAGCAAATTAGCAAGCAAAGGCAGATGTGATTTGTCTTGACAAATAAAACATATGCATCTCCTGTCTGTATATTGATCAATTTAACACAAAAAACAATGAATAAGACTCTGTTTTTTTTCTTTCTTTTCACTTACCAGCATATGTAACATTAGCGGTCAGTGAACCGACTGTGGGACGGTCGCTTAGCTGCTCTTGTTATACACAAACCTGATGTAAACAAAGAAGTTAGACAAAAAAAATTAACAACGTAAATTTATCTCAAACGACCGAATGTCAGAATGTCAGAAAAAAATAAAATATAATTAAAAAAACAAACATAAAATACATAATTTATTAAAATTTGCACTTTTGTAAACTACCCCATAACCCGTTGATCAGATTGTATAACTACGCGCATGCGCGAACAGCCTCGTCAGCGTCATAGCGTCGCAAAATGCGCCCTTTTGTACGCATGCTCGCGTTTGTCGCGCATGCGCAGCGTGAATCGGGTAGTGACAGCAGGCGCTCCCGAGAGTTGCGCTCAGTACTCAGTGAATGTAGCTACTGTACCCACACACACACACACACACGCACGCGCGCGCGCACACACACACGCACACACACACACACATATATACACACACTCTCACTCACTTACTCATACACACACAAAGCTTTGACCATGGCGGAAGAAGACGACACAAAAATCAGGATTCTACAAAGTCTACGAGGGAAAATCTGTAAGTGTGAAAATCCTTTTATCTCCACTGGTTTGTTCAGTATTTGTTTTTAAATAGAAGGTGAAAGCAGAAAAAAAAGTGTGTGATCGACACGAAGAGGGGCGCGGTAGAGACCAAAACACACCAGAATACCAAACGTGTGTTCAAACGAGCAATAGGGTTTATTTGTGTTTACATTTACACACAAAAACATCCGGATTAGGATCCGAAAAAGTGTTGCAGTCGCTGTGCGCGAGCATCAGGATGAAGTTCAGGAGCCGCTTTAGTGTTTAGACTGAAACCTTGTAACACACATAAAAGTTCAAACCGACTCCACTTCCCCTTTTTTGTAAACTCTTTAACGCTACAGAAGTGCTTTACTGTGGAGCTTGAATGGTGTGTACAGGGGCAGTGAATCACCCTGTACCCGGAATGAGAAACGCACACGAGAGAGAAATTCAGCAAAAACTTGCGAAATTCTGCGCACAGGAAGTCAGCTCTTAATAAACAAGAACACTTTATTTCATGTGCATCTGAAAACACGTGACGATGCGTGTTTTAAAGCCCACAAAGATTTCACTCACTACATTTACATTTATGGTATTTAGCAGACACCTTTATCCAGAGTGACTTACGTTTTTATTTCATTTTATGCAACTGAGGTTTGATCAGGGGCAGCTTGGTGGACATGGGATTCGAACCCATGACCTTCAGTCCAACACCTTAACACTGAGCTATCACATCCCTTGTGTCCCACATCCCATTGCACATGTTCCTCTTCATCCATTTTAAATTCTCTAACATGTGAAAATGAACATATTTGGGGGAAAATCCAGTATATTTAGGTTAGAAGAGCTGAAAACATGATCTCTGATTCTACAGAATGAATAACAAGAATTACAACAATTAGGGAAACACTAATGATAATGAAATGATAATTAATCATTAGGTTTGTCTTGCTTAGTATCCATATTATTGACGTGTCTCAATTATTAGATGACGCTTGTTTGGTGTCCTGAATCCGCAATGATTTATATTGACATAATGAGATGATGGATATAGAGAGAGGTTGGTGTGTGTGTGTGTGTGTGTGTGTGTGTGTGTGTGTGTGTGTGTGTGTGTGTGTGTGTGTGTGTTTATATAGGAGGGGCTTGTGATTTAAGGCAACCAGTAAAAGTTTATCAAAATTCACCAGTTTGTTTAAGTCGTTTATGTGTAGCTGAGAAAGACAGAACACTGTGATCATAATTAAAATATTCTTCAGTGTTTTATCACCTTTCAAAGAGCAATATATTTATATTATATATTTATGTAAATTTTATATATATATATATATATATATATATATATATATATATATATATATATATATATATATATATATCACATGACTGCATACCTTATTTAAAAACAATTGAAAAACATATTTTACATTATTAATTAACTCTTGCTTGGTGTGCCATGTTTTAAAAACTTTCACGGTCTGGTGAACAGATTTCTGGGATTGCCTTCTCTGTAGCAATCTGTCTTCAAATCTGTCCAAGGTAAGGACAGAAGACAGCTGTCCATATGCTGTCTTCACTTTCGAATGGGAGACTTTATCCGCAAAGCACAAATGCTTCCTAATTACACAGCCCCCTGCCGAATGTCTGCGTTTTCGATTGAGTAGTTTAGTAGTCGATTTAGTTTAGATTTAGTAGTAGATTAGTTTTTGATTTAGTAATTCATAATGCCCACACATCTGACGTAGTATAGATTTGTTTATGAATCCTGTTGGCTATTTTACAGGCACACCTTTCTTGTCTGTGCACATTTTTTTTTTGCTCTTTAGATTTTATCACTGTTTTTTCCCCCCACTGCTATGTAAGGAAAACCTTTTCAGGAAAAGTTTGATCAAAAAAACAACTTTCATGAAAAACTTGATCCGCTTGAAAAAGTGCAGCTTGAGTATTTTGTTTAGAACTTATTTCATTAAATCTATATGTCATACGCTTTTTTATTTCAGTACTGGATTTTTCACGACACGTTCCTCGTTATTGACGCACACTTGGACAAAATTGACTTCTATACGTCTTCTCTCTCTCACTTTTTTCTGTGTGTGTGTGTGTGTGTGTGTGTGTGTGTGTGTTTGCATTGACAACATTTCTCCAAGCTGCTTTGACTGTATGAGGGCAGATCCTGCTAAACACTTTCAGTTACAGAGTTCTGAGATGATTAACTATATCTGTAAATCATGTGGATATATCCTGTGTAATAGTACTAATAAAGTATCTTTTTAATATTTAAATAGAGGCCATTTCTAATTAGCTTCAGCAGTCTGTCATGTGGCAGCATAAAGTTTGAAGGGACCCTATTTTACAGTATGTGTGTCCTGTTTGGAGAACATAGTCTCTTAGTAATGTTCATAAAAAACCTGGCAATGTGAGTGGGAGTTTGAATGGGGACCAGATCATGAGCGCAATTAGGGATGCGGCAGAAAGAGTGATCCGTTATCAGATCGTGATCTTGGATAACGGTACAAAAAAAAGAAAAAAGCACATGATACAAGTGAAGTAAGCATATTGTACATTATTGCCGAACAGACGACATGAGATATCCAGTGATCTGTACGTATCGCTTTTAACAGCGGCGAATCAACCTGAGCAAACAGCATATGATTCTTTAACAGTGTCTTTACTAGACAAAACAAAGACTCTGTGCAAAACAGTGAGCATGATGACTAAAAATGCGCACGGAGGCATTAATTATGAGCACACAAATGATGGCGCAGAGATACATTTGCCCATGAAGGCACTGTAGTTGTTTGAGAACTGAGATGTAGGCACTTCCTTTCCAACGGTTTGTTGCCATCTGTGCTTTATAAATTAATAAACTAAACTAATAAAATAAACTAAACATCTAAGCCTGCGAGTCAAGCTAGGTTGGCCATCTTTGAGCTCTCTCTCTAAGTCCTTTATTAGAGACATATGATGTTTCACATATGAAATCCTTGTTTTTAACACTGTGTTTTTCAAGCAGTGTAAACAGAATATTTTGATTCCAATGTTTTTCGATTTCTCTGATTAATACCACTCATTTTGGTATCACTAACAGCATCAATTAATACCAAAAACGTACTCATTCAGTATGTGAAAGTTCCCTGTTTGTTATTGCACAACCCCACAACAAAGATTCCATGCCTTGCACTGTCCATCTGATTTCTAACCTGAATTTTGGTTTATTCTGGTTCAGTGTTGATGATGTTGGAGACTCTTTAATGTTTTAATAGGGGCGATGCACTGCCATTTGTGCAGCTAGTGTACAGAAGGTACAAAGGAATTTGTGTGTGTGTGTGTGTGTGTGTGTGTGTGTGTGTGTGTGTGTGTGTGTGTGTGTGTGTGTGTGTCTTTTAGCCCGCCAGAATGACTGTTTGTGTTCAAGAGTATGTTGGTTTGCTGCTCATTACAGTTTTACTGATTCATGTGTTAAGCTTCGGTCTTTGCATTTTGTTTGTCATTTCATTACTGCTCTCATGAACTGTTTATATGTTTGTATTACACTAAAGTTAAATGAGTACTGACAATTCAACTGCTTTCATCTCCTATATTTTTCAGCACTGTTGGGAAAAATGTCATTACAGACTAATATGGTGTTATATATATGTTATATAAGTTCTAGCTGTAGTTTAAGCAAAAAAAAAAGAAAAAACCCTGACCTTTAACTTAGAAATATGTCACATTACAAAAGGTAAATGCTTCCGTTTCCTGTTGTTTTTAGTGTGAGTGTCTGAGTGTGTGTATGTGTGTGTGTGTGTGTGGGGGGGGCCTATAGTGAATAGAGTGTGTCATTCGGGACACATCCACAGTGGAGTGTATAATGGAAGTGTTTGTATCGCCAGCTCTGTTGTTGTAGTGTGTGTGAGTGTGTGTACAGAATGTTCATCTCTGTGTGTCGTGTTTGTGACCGTGTGAAAGGTTGATTCAGTCTTGAACTGAATGAGAGTGGTGAATGGTTTGTGTTCATTCACAAAATCACCTTACAGTTTCATTATGAGTGGGAGATGATTCTCTGTGAACACCCCAAACATTAACTAGTCAGTCTGGGTTTCCCATTATGGTAATACATCAATTAGTTGAACATTCAGGACTCACTGTGACAGTGTTCAGGCTAAAAGGCTAACACTGACAGCGCCAACTTGTTAAAAAGCATTAGGGATAAAACATAACGCTTCTGAGACGTAGTAATAAAAGTGCAAGTTGAAAAGTAGTATTAATGTCTACAATCTTATTGCGTTTCTGCTCCACCTCGTACATTCTGTTACATCTTCTCCACCAGTTATAATGGTATATAAAAGTGTTTCGTTTCAGTTTACATTCAGTGTTTCGCCTAGTTAACCTATTATCTGTACATACACTGTATATTACTTAGTTATTGTTGTACATACAGTGTACAGATTTGCACAGCAAAGAAATATTGTACTGTCTATACACAGCTGAGCAATTAAGGGTTAAGGGATTCGAACTCACGACCTTCCAATCAGTAGTCCAACACCTTAACCACTGAGCTCGCTTTCTCTCTCTCTCTCTCTCTCTCTCTCTCTCTCTCTCTCTCTTTATATATATATATATATATATATATATATATATATATATATATATATATATATATATATATATATTAAATTTTTTTGGAGCAACTCGTAGCAAGGGCAGGAACTCGTTCTTAGTGTCAGGCTTAAGCATGAAGAATGACAGATGTATCGCCATAAAATAGATCATTCGCATCATGGTGTATGCTTGAAATACACAAAAAGTAGGCTATATACAACAGGCAATCATACTGGTGCTGATTATTATTTTTTGGTTAATAATCATCATCATGATCATAATAATTGTAAGCAGCGATTAAGGGGGCCAAGCATTTTTAGGGCTTACCCCTGTGCAACAGAAGAAGAAGACCAGAAGCAACTGGGACTTTTGGGTGCTTGTTCCCAGGGAGATACTCTAAATTTGATGGCAGTATGTCAAAGCTGTTGCTGAGATATTGCCTCACTTCCTTTTTTCAGTAACCCTGCAAAGTTGCAAGCAAACTCGAAGCCTGTCATCAAAATGATATGATAGAAATTTGAACTTTGCGTCTCATCACACTAGCACTTGTATATTTACAGGTTTCATAAGGTTTACATTTTTAAAGGGAAAGAAACCACATTCACATGATTAATATCCCAGATTTTTTTATTTATTCACACCCATATGAACAAATACAGATTGCACACATATTTGAGGTATAACCAAAATAAAAGATATCCACCACCAATACCGGTATTCTCTCCCCGTGGCTCTACCCACAGGGGTCTCAATTTGCGACATAATTACACAAGATACAAAACAACACAATGTTCATATGTATGCTAATTATAGTGAGGAAGAGAAATATCTCAGGTTCTACTTTTATAGGTAAATGAAGCTAGGGCTGTTCCTGCTGTTTCATTTCAACGTTCACGTGTCGTAAATCAGTGAACACGAGCTATGTTATGAGAAGATAAAAATTGTTTGTGTGGTGTAATCAAATGACTTTTTTTTTTCCACTGCAATTAAACCTTCTTCCTGTATGTCATGCTGGTGTAAATGTTTGTGTGTGACGGATGCAATGTTGTGAAATAATGAACAGAAATGTAGAAATATCAAACGGCCAGCTAAAGCTGAAAGCTGAGATGAAAGTTAAATAGAACTGAAATTGTGTGAATGAAATTCGTGGTACTGACGTGTATATGTGAATTGGTTAAACCAGTAAATGAAACAAATGTTCCAGTACTGCATGCGAGAGTGTAGAAAATGTGCTTGAGATGTACTAGTCTCCAGACCAGTTGTTATTTTAAATTTGCTGTAAGAGCTCGTTTTCAAAATGGTATTATTGTGTTTTTGTGTTTCTGTACACCTTTAACTTGCACACTGGCACCAAATACTTCCATACATCTCTCTTGTTCATTTTTCTTCACTGCCTTTATGTGGAGATAGACCATTATTTCCCCCAAGGAACAAATACTGGTGCTTTGAACAATTTGGATCTTGAATTTGAATCCCAGTACATTTCAACTCCACTACAATCTGTTGTAGAAAGGACCTTATTTAAATAAGGATGGGTTCCCTTCTGAGCCTGGTTCCTCTCAAGGTTTCTTCCTCATATCATCTCAGGGAGTTTTTCCTTGTCACCTTTGCCCCAGGCTTGCTCATTAAGGGAAGATGTAAGAGATATATAGTAACTTAAATTTAAACTTTAAACTTTATTATTTTTAAATTCTGTTTCTATACGTCTATAAAACTGCTTTGAGACAATGTGAATTAGTAAAAGTGCTATATAAATGAATTGAATTGAATTGAATTGAATTGAATGGAATTCCCTTATTGAAGTTTGGCTATACAAATGAATTGAATAGTTGCATGTAATTTATGTATCTTTTTATATTTATACCTAATATATATATATATATATATATATATATATATATATATATATATATATATATATATATATATATATATATATATATATATAGTAGGCATTACAACACCAGCGGTAGTTCTATACAGTAAACAGGAATGCATTTGGCTTAAATATTCTTGCCAGAATTTGGTATAAAGATGGCAGATGTCTTAAAATCATCATCAGTGATAGAAAGCATTCAATAAATACAGTGTATTTAAAGCAGTTTATATCATACATCAACTTCTTTGCTTTTTTAAATCAATGTACTACACTCTATATAAGTGCTGTATAAGAATGAGTGTAAGGCTAGTGATGCTGCAGCTTTTAAGTAATTACAGTTGAGGTCATAAGTTAACATACGCTGTGCAATTTTTTAAAATGAGCATTTTGTTCTTTATTTAGCTGTACACTGAATAAGCTATTTCACCTGACCAATGTTTACATGTAGTCCACAAACACAGTAATAACTGAAGTTACTCAAATGAACCAGTCTAAAAGTTTACACACACTTGATTATGTGTGTGTGGTTCGCTGGTTGTTCAGTGACTGGGTTTATGGTTTGTGATAGTTGTTCCTGAGTCCCTCTAAGCAGATAAACTGCCCAATGATCTTCAAAGGCACAAACTCAAGAAAGCAAGAAGGTGATTTTTAAGAAGGCAACATGATATTTTAAGAGCCAGGGTGATTTCTGGGAAATATGTAATATATATATATATCTGATGTTGCTAAATGTGGGGCGCACGGTGGCTTAGTGGTTAGCACGATTGCCTCACACCTCCAGGGTTGGGGGTTCGATTCCCGCCTCCGCCTTGTGTGTGTGTGTGGAGTTTGCATGTTCTCCCCGTGCCTTGGGGGTTTCCTCCGGGTACTCCGGTTTCCTCCCCCGGTTCAAAAGACATGCATGGTGGGTTGATGGGCATCTCTGGAAAATTGTCCGTAGTGTGTGAGTGAATGAGAGTGTGTGTGTGTGTGTGCCCTGCGATGGGTTGGCACTCCGTCCAGGGTGTATCCTGCCTCGATGCCTGATGACGCCTGAGATAGGCCCAGGCTCCCTGTGACCCGAGAAGTTCGGATAAGCGGTAGAAAATGAATGAATGAATGTTGCTAAATGTACTAAATGAACAAAATAACACTTTACAACAATAATCTTGTTTAAAAGTTTACACTCATCCAAACACTGACACCCTCAGCTCTTAGTGTCTTCTTTAGCATCAGTGGGCAGTTTAACTGCTCAGGACCAACAGGGGAATCATCACAAACCATAAAACCAGTCACTGATCATCTAGTGAAACGTTTGAATTGGTTCTCTTGCTTAAATCTGTTATGTGGTTGCACAAGTGAATAAAAACATTTTATTGTATTTTTTAATGGCATTTAAAAATATAACGCCATGCTGTTTTTGAAAACATTTTGCATATGTACCCTTGTGACCTCATCCGTAAACACGTTTCTAAGATGAATTTGACGGCTCAGTCATACCGTTACTGACGACGTATCTTAAAAGCCGTGGTTAAAAGTCGTGTTTACATACGAGGAGACGCCCGAGTACGATGTGGTGTGCACTGATGCAAGAAAGAATCGCAGTGCATGTAAGAGTCATTCATGTAGATATATTTCCGGCTGCTACAGCTGTGCCTTGAGCCGTCAACACTTCAAATCCCTGATGAGACTGAGAGCAATGTGTGTGTTTTGACAGCGTTGTTTCCTAAAGGCATATATGAACTCTGCATACCATTTTCAGGTGGTGTATTACCTGTGCAGCGTATTAGTGGTATCGGTTGCTGCAAAGCCTTGTACTCTTCCGTTGCTGCAGGCTTGTACCTTTAGATTTAACACCAAAATCCTCAGTCTAGGTTTTGCTCATGTTTTGTCTTTTCCTCATGTATAAGGTATCACAGAAGTCTCTATACATAAAGAATGGAAACACTTTTTAGACATTTTCATGGCTGGATCATGAAGGTTGTGATGGACATGCAGTTACGCGCATAACACCAGATGTGTGAACATGAGTTCATCCTGAGTGGGAGAGATGACTCTTAAGTATGTTTACAAAGAAATCATGTAGAGGAAGTTTTGTAAATGAACTTATATTTTGAAGACAAAAAAAATCCCCTGTGTATGGAGCCCTTTGGGACACCTTGTATTTGGATAAAATCTAACCCATTCATGAGGTATGTCTAACCTCACGTCCATGTTTTGGGTTACATAGCATAATCTGAGTATCATCTGTAATCAAAATATAGATTACTATATGCTGAAGTATGCTGATTAGCTACTTCAGCATTATGTGTTTAGCCTGTGCGTTTAGTCTTGTGTTGGTGGAAACATGAAATTTGCCAAAGCGGTTAAACTAGCATTGTTTGTTTAGCAAAATGAATGTCAGACGATTAGCAACACTAGTGCTAAATGGTTGTCTTCCCAAAAACATAATAGACAACTACCTTTGAGACCCGTGTTCATGCTGTAACACAGGTCAGTATAACCTGCAACACACTTTGGAGAAAAACACTGTCTTCTCCATATATGAGCTAACAGGATAAGCTAGCGTCACTGTGATGGACAGGGGAGAGAACGTCGTGAATGTCGTGATCATGACAACGCAAATAATCTATATGAGGGGTTATGCTATAGGATAAATGCTGTAATTTATACTGAGAATCACAGAGTAGAGTTTAAAATGGTGATTAGGGATTGGTTGGTGGGAAGAATGATGATCTGTGATTGGCCAGATTGAACCATGGTCGTCAGAGATTGAATGTTGTGATGAACGATGATTAGTAATATGATGTTGGGAAGCAGTGGTGATTAGTAAGTCGTCTTTGGGAGGAATGGTGATCAGTGATCGGTTGTTGGGGAATAAGGTGGTGTTTAGTGGTGTTTTGTCTTTGGGGGAATGATGCGGTGATCAGTGATTGGTCATTTTGAACCATTGTTTCAGGGATTGGTTGCTGGGAAGAATGATCATTGGGTATATGCGCTCACACAAGCATGACTCATTCGGGTTGTACACATTGGTGGTGATACACACACAGACACATACACACATGCACACACACACATGCACACACACACACACAGACATATTTGCATGTAAGAATCTTTTATCTAGTACGATGGAACACTGGAGTGCTCCACTTTGAAGTTCTACATTCTAGAACCCTGTAGATCAGAATGAACTAGAGCACTCTGCTATAAGTGTGTGTGTGTGTGTGTGTGTATGTGTGTGTGTGTGTGTGTGTGTGTGTGTGTGTGTGTGTGTGTGTGTGTGTGTGTGTAACTTGTTTGTTCAGGCTTTGCCCTCTTGGTTTGCCTACACTTCCGTTGCTATGCATAAAGTGGCACATGTTCGTTTCCCTTTAGATCGCACCTGTGTATGTATGTGTGTGTGTGTGTGTGTGTGTGTGTGTGTGTGTGTGTGTGTGTGTGTGTGTGTGTGTGTGTGTGTGTGTGTAAGAGAAAGCGTGAGATAGGGAGTTAACTGCAGGGCTTTGGTTGCTGTCACACACTCCCTAAAGCTTTACATCTGAGAGATCAACTTCCTCTATACATGTATGACATCACACAATTAACAATGTCAAAGGTATGCACCGAGGAATGTTTTGTGTGTGAGTGTGTGCGTGTGTGTGTGTGTATGTGTGTGTATGTGTGTGTATGTGTATGCATGTTATCGCAGATTGGTTTCTCTTCTTGAATTACGTGGAATAGAGAACTGTGTTTGCACTGACAGAGGCATGAAGTGAAATTATGAAACTCTGTTATAACTGATGATGATGATGTGTGCGTGTGTGTGTGTGCGTGTGTGTGTGTGTGTGCGTGTGTGTGTGTGTGCGTGTGCGTGTGTGTGCGTGTGTGTGTGTGTGTGTGTGTGTGTGTTAGGGGTTGCCTAAACAAGTCAACCAGTATATTAGCTGCAGAATACTTTCACAAGTGGACTCTATAAAAGTCAAGTGTGAGTGGTGGCGGAAAACAGGTTAAAAAAAACAGCAAAACAGACAAAGACGTAAGCAGCTAATTGCTTTCTGACCAAAGGAAATCAAGTCTACAGTCAATTGCACAAGATTTTGCAGGGAGATCTCCTTAGCACTTTGATAAGTTTGGTGAGTGTGTGAAGGCGATATTCATCATACACTACATACACTAGATGTGAGATTCATAAAATCTCAATATATCATATTCACAATATACAATATTGTCAGTCATGATGAATACCGCATTTTCATACATTTTTTTATATGTACAATAAGTTGTATTCTTGAAGACATTTCCATTGAACCCGATATGTGTTACGATACATATCTTACTGCTAACAAAGTGACCACAAATACTCAACTTAGTGTCCAAGTTAGAAATCATACTGTATATTACATTACATCACATTACATTTATGGCATTTAGCAGACACCCTTATCCAGAGTGACTTACAACTGAGCAATTGAAGGTCAAGGGCTTTGCTCGGGGGCCCAGCAGTGGCAGCTTGGTCCTGGGGTACGAACCCATGACCTTCCGGTCAGTAGTCCAACACCTTAACCACTGAGCTACCACATCCCTTGAAACAGCAATATCTGTGTGTGTGAGTGTGTGTGTATATAGGTGTTAGTATTTGGAGTTATTAGTGTTTTAGAACTGGATTAGTATTTGTATATTTTATTTTTCAATCAATATACTCCATGAAAGTGTATGTATTAATTGCTTGTTTGTATATGTGTAATGTGTATGGAATAAGGATGATGTGTGATTGGGTTGTGTGTGTGTGTGTGTGTGTGTGTGTGTGTGTGTGTGTGTGTGTGTGTGTGTGTGTGTGTGTGTGTGTGTGTGTGTGTGTGCTTGTGTGCGCGTGTGCATGCATGTTTTTTCTGAATCAGTGTTTTGCTGGAAGTCGCAGTGCATCCTGGGAGGAAACAAATACTTCTCGCCTTTAACCACATCTTACACACAGTGCAGTTTGATACACACGTCTGTGCGCATACACAGACGTGCACACACGCACAGAATAAGAATATCTGACAATTTTGCCACATGAACTGCTTTTATGTGTCAAAATCTACTTTTATATAGCGAACCAAAAGGTTCCAGCGATTTTCTTTTTGGTTACTGTGGTTAAGATTAGGTTTAGGTTTAGGTTTTGATTTATATCCCAGGCTCGTTCTCTGGGATCAAACACAACATTGACTAGTATAAATATAAATCATTACATCATAATATCATTTTCTCCTCTGTGAAACTTTCTTGAAGCAAAGAAAATCAGGAGGAACTGACATCACTGGCAGAGAAATGTAAAACTTCCTATTCACTAAAAACACTCCTGTGTAGTGATCTATATACTCAGTATAATTATATCTGAGATTCAGTGTCCAGGTCCTCCTCTATCAGACGTGTGTAATTTGTGTGTACAAAACTAAATATGGAATTTATTAAAATCAAACGTCTGTTCAGATTTGTACGTACACCATCTTTGTTTATGTACAGCTTTGACTGTGTGTACACAAAGCTCTCAGGTGGAAAAATGTGTTTGCTTATAAATCCACCATCACTGTGTGATCTCATTCCTCTATAGCTATGGTGTTCTCGGTGCTGGTACACACTATAAAACACACAGCTAGTTCACTAGAACAGGGACAAAGAATCTCATCAAGCTTAAACACTGTTCAGGAAGTACAACAAGAAAAGAAAACCTGCAAGTCCAGGGATTTCGTAAAAGCTCAGTTGTTGTGTATCTGAACTTTCTGAGGTGACGTGATGCTTTGACAGAATCAACACATCCAGTGTGAACATCCTCAAAGTCTCAAGTTGATGCTAGGCTCATTTCTGTACACTTCCAGTCTTTTTCCACTGTGCGATAAATATGTTTTCTTTATTGCATTATAGTGGCATGTTAAAATCTCACTTTAAATGATGTGTATGAATTTTAATCAGTTACAGCGGGCATTCATTTGAATTCTTATGATGCAATATGTAATTTGTTTTAATGAATCTATCATAAATGCTTATGGAGGATGGATAGACATATGAATGGGTGTACAGATGGATGGATGGACTGATGGATGGATAGAAGGATGGACAGATTTATGGATAGACAGAGTGATGAATAGATGGTAGGTAGGTAGGTAGGTAGATAGATAGATAGATAGATAGATAGATAGATAGATAGATAGATAGATAGATAGATAGATAGATAGATAGATAGATAGATATGAAAAGATACAAAAAGATGATACAAAAAGATGATACAAAAATGATCAGAACTGTGGGTTCAATCAAGCCATGTTAGAGGCTCACAGGAAGTGAGGTACAGAGCGGGGAAACAGAAAATCTATTTGGTTGAACCACCAAGGGTTTTTTTTAAATGAGTGTATTGTATGTAAAAGTCACAATGTAAAAAGTCCAACAAAGTCACAATATTAAAACCACACAGCCTCTCCGAATGGTAATCAAATTAAAATCTCTGAGTTCCGAAAAAGGTGCTTTTGTTTGTGTGTTTGTTCTTTAGGAACTCTTTGTGGTCTTTGCCTACATGCCAGATATGAGTAATTGAGGACGTGTCTGTTTTTAAATGAACAGTGACCTGGAGGCTACACACAACTGGTTAAACTTCATTACTAACTTGTATTTGTGGCCTAAGTTAGGCCTTATATAAACAATGGTGGTTAACAAGGACCTTGATGAAACGTGTTAAATTGAATGCACATGACCTCTTGTGTCTAATATTTAAATGGAAAATGATGCATATTGGGAGGGGTCAAAAAAAACTAAAGAAGGTTTACCATTAATGATCTACAAATTTTTTTTGTTCATTGTGTGTGTGTGTGTGTGTGTGTGTGTGTGTGTGTGTGTGTGTGTGTGTGTGTGTGTGTGTGTGATATCAGGTGAAGGCCGGAACCTAGGTGTCGGTTCTGCATCGAATCGCATCCAGAACACTAGTATATTTTGCACCATCAGTCTGGACCAGGAGGAAGTGTTCCGCACTAAAGAAGTGTATGACAAAAGTTTGAGGTGAGACGTGTTTAGATAGACATTCTGTCTTTAATGGCTCTCTTGGTACACTGTGAGTGCCGCACACACACACACACACACACACACACACACACACACACACACACACACACACACATACACATACACACATACACATGCATGCAGAGTAAGTATATGAATGAATACCAGTTTACTGTGTAACAGAGTTATCTGGTTTTGTCATACAACTTCTGTATCTCTCTCTCTCTCTCTCTCTCTCTCTCTCTCTCTCTCTCTCTCTCTCTCTCTCTCTCTCTAAGTTTCTCACAGTCTCTGTCATTCTATCAGTGTTTCACAACAGTGTTGTTCTCCGTGCTCAGAGGATTGTGACTCAGGAAGTGTTTCCACCCACGCGTTCCTCTCTCTCTCTCATCTCTCTCTCTCTTTCTCTTTCTGCCTCTCTATCCATTTCTGAATCTCACTCTATATCACTCTTGTTCCCTTCGTTTCAGGCGGCTTTATCGGCACGGCCGACTGTCTCTGTATTAGTTATTCTCTTTTCTGTCTCTATCTGCCTCTGTGTCTTTTTGTGTCAGTCTTTCAAAATCTATCAGACTCTATTTCTCTCTCTTTCTCTCCCTCTCTCTCCCTCTCTCTAGTCTCTCTCTCTCTCTTTTTCTCTCTCTCTCTGTCTCCTTCTGTTTTGTGACTTGCTTTCTACGTTTGCTGCACAGTTTGAACCCTTTTCCACCTGTGGTGTGTGTGTGTGTTTTCACAAGTGCACGCATGCGTGCTGGACTGCGTGGGCTGTGAGTGTGTAATGTGTTGCATGTGTGTGTGGGCGGATGTTCGTTCTCGGCTGCAGTATGTGCTGAGGTATTCGACCACACTGACTCTATGCGAACACGGTCAATCTCCCTACACTCTAATCTGAATCCTTATTCTTGTTATCGTTGTTTACTGTATCTATCTATACAACAACATTTATAAACATTTTATATATATATATATATATATATATATATATATATATATATATACACACACACACACACACACACACACACACACACACACACACACACCCCACACCACACACACACAATGAGTACAGTAGTACTCCCACTGTAGTACCTTAGTACTTTTATCCCACTATATGGTTTCTTACTAGACAAAGAATGCACTAGACAAGGTGAATATAATATTTTCTACATTATATAGCAAGTAAAATACTGTTCTGAATTCAAACAGTCACTGTTACTTATCGTACAACTCAGGCTGGACTTAAATATAACAATATTAACGCCCCTATGATTCCCATGATATTCACTGTTGTTTATCACCGATTATATTGTACTACCAAACCTGCCAATCATTACACACTTGGCACAGGAGTCTTTTTCTACCCAGTAACATGAGAAATGAGCCAACTGACGTGTGAATCTGGAAGGATTTACACAGGTGTTATGAACTCTCCGATATTAACACTTCCTTGAAGCCACGTCCGCTTTCCTCAATCTCGCATGCCTTTGCATTGCACGTTAATTATACTTAATTTAGAGCGTTCCGCCTGGAGCGTTCCGTCTGGAGCGTTCCGTCTGGAGTGTTTTGTTTGGAGCGTTCCGTCTGGAGCGTTCCGCCTGGAGTGTTTTGTTTGGAGTTTCGCTTTAAGTGCAAACTGGTTGTTCTTGAGTAGCACCTAAATGGCCGTTTGATACTATTATGTAGACAGATGGCTGCATACAGTACTCATGGTCATGTAGACCTTGGCCTGGTCTTGTTACAGGTGTCATTACCCCAAATGGTCGGGTGATACTATTATTTAAATGGCGATCACCGTTACGTACACCCTTCATTCAGAGATGGTCCCTGATATTTCACTGCCACTTTAATGCCAAAATTGATTAAAGGTTATTCATTTAGAGTTCTAAACATATTCCTCTATAATATTTAAGCCTGTTTGGGAATGAGCTTGTTATGACACCATGCATCTCGGATCTGGATCGAGACAGTCTGTATTTTCTGACTTTAGGGTACAGTATATCATTTAGGATACAATTTCTGGCAGCTTGGCAGTGAAAGTAACCCAGAACCTTAACTTCAGAGCCTTGATTATAATCGTAGCTTTGTTTGTATGCATATTTATGTATAACAAAAACGAAAAAAATATTTTATTTGTGTAAAAAAAAAAATAGGACATATATTATTCTATCATAGAGTGTACAAGCACCTTTTTTACTGTATGTAGTGCATTTGGTTTGAGTGATTTCTGGAACTTCCTGCACCAAGAAAGACACACACACACACACACACACACACACACACACACACACACACACACACACACACACACACACACACACACACACACACACATGTGTTCACATACATTTGGAAAACAGTTGTCTTTCAGACTGGAAGACACATTATGTCGTTGTGCAGTAATGTTTCCTTTCTGGCTTGTGTGCTAAACATTAAGTGTTTGCATTGTGCTCATGTGCTGTCTTTCTGTTTCAGCCCATTTTATGGGGAAGATTTCTACTTTGAGATCCCAAGGCCGTTCCAGTGCCTGTCCTTCTATGCTTATGCCAAGACAATGTTTCAGAGGGAACTGACCATTGGTGAGTGCACACATCATATACATCAGCTATACACATAAATAGTAACAATATAGGTGTGAATTTCAGAATAACAGAATGAGTGTGTGCATTTCAATCACTTATTTACACACACGTGGTTTTTTTTTTTTGTCATAAATACTTTAAGAGCTAAAAGATTGTATCAGCGTATTGTACAACACTATGTACAATTCCTAGGATAGAGAGCTTACAGAAAACAACAAAGGATGCTGATTTAAAATATTAGCAACAACACGATGAAAATTCAACAACAAAGAGTCCAACAAAAAGTTGGAGTGAATCAGAATAGAAGGAGCACCAGAGCCATTTGCGCCAAGGACAAAATCATTTGTCAGATGAATGGTGCAGTAGGGGATCCTAGTTTGTGAGTTTTTTTTTTATTAAAATTTCATCAGCAGACTTTAAGATTCTAGTCTGTGTGTCTCTGTCTGTGTGTGCGTATATAGGAAAGGTGGCCCTCAGGAAGGAGGAGTTGTGTAATTACAGTGGGAAGGAGCACTGGTTTCCACTGCAGCCTGTGGATCCAAACTCAGAGGTGCAGGTAAAGTGTGTGTGTGGAATACCAAACAGAAAGTTTAGAATTTGAATTTCTGGATCAATAAAACTGCCACTGCTGGGCCCCTGAGCAAGGCCCTTAACCCTCAGTTGCTCACTTGTATATGTATGTGCCTGTGTGTATGCCTGTGTGTGTGTGCATGTGCGTGTGTGTGTATATTTATGTGTGGGGTTTTGTGTGTGTGTGTGTGTGTGTGTGTGTGTGTGTGTGTGTGTGTGTGTGTGTGTGTGACACTATAACCCTCAACCGCTTAGTTCAATAATTAAGTTAAATGTTACTCTGAATAAGGATGTCTGCCAAATGGCATAAATGTGAAACTATGCACATTTATGTAGTGATTGCAAAAATAATTGTCTGTGTTATATATATATATATATATATATATATATATATATATATATATATATATATATATATATATATATATATATAATCTAATAAATATGAATTTAGAATTAGGTGCATGATTGTAATTTGCATTCACGCTACATAAAATATTGAATGCTGGGGAAAAAAATTATTTTAAGTACTTAAAGTAGTGCTGGTTGTTTGATCAGAGGCAATTTAATTCAGTGAGTTTGTGAAATAACAAAAGAAAATGACACACAATCTCAGTATAAATACACATGTTCCTGAGCATGTTATAGAACTTGGCTAAAGAAGCAGCATCACGACAATCCAGGAATGGATAAATACAAGTCTGGAAAAGAAAGCTATGGAAAAGTAGCAATCAGAGTTTGGTTTATAAAATCATTCCACTGAGCAATATTAAATATGTGATTTTTGTATGGCACAACCTTGATGCTGCCTAGAGGAAGCGTTCCAGGAAAAGTCAGTGACTGGGTAAGGAGAGCATTAGTCAGAGACGCAACCAAGAGGCCAAGCATGTCTCTGAAGGTCCTAGAGAGATTCACAGCACAGATAGGAGAAGAGTGAGTTTACAAATAGGCAAATTGGACAACTTGGAAAAAGTTTCTCTGGTCTGATGAGGCTATGATCAGTTTGGGAGACAGATCCTGATTATCACATCCTGTGTGAAAAGCTTTTTAGGAGTCTAATGAGTGTGTAGTTTCACTGAGCGCTAGGTGAAGTAAGGCTTTACTACTTGACACAACCAACAATCGTCAAAATAGGAATTAGAAGACGGATTAAAAATGAAACTGTCTGCCTAAAATGCATACACACACACATGGTCTCGTTTACTTGTGCAGGGTTAATCGTTGGTACTCGTAGGTTGTAGACCGTCAGTTCACATCCTGGCTGTTCATCATCATGCCAAGAGCCAATCAGAATCAGACGCATGTGTGTGATGAGCTGGGGGAGTGCTGTTCTGCTCCATTTCCTTTGTGTGTGTAAAGAGTATTCTCTGTTTAGTACACACACTTCACCCTTCAGCAGCAACAAGGACAGAAAAAAGTCCTAGTCATAAAGAGCTGGTGTGCAAGGATGTGCACTGGCATGTATAAGTGTGTAGGCTAATAAACATGACGTGTAAATCCTGGCTCGTGTTAATTTTAGAGTTAATTTTAGAATTTTTAAACTTTGCTGTTTAGTACTACAGGTGTACTGGTGTAATTGGTGTACTGAGGAGAATAAAGGAAAGGCAGTGGGTATGATAGTATACTGACTTGTACTTTAGGTAGTTTAGTAAACATATTCTAACATAGGCAGCATTAGAAAATGACGGAATAAACAAGACACACAAGCAGCACACACATACTTGTAAAAAAGAATACAGTGGATTTCCTTTACTGAGATCAAGGATTAGTGACATTAACACAATAACACAACTATAATATACTCAGTGGAAATACCTAACAAAGATCTAATTAAGTGTGTGTGTGTGTGTGTGTTTTTATTTTTAAGGGCAAGGTTCATCTAGAGATGAAGCTTAATGAAGTGATCACAGATAACAGGCCTGTCTCTTTGAGCCTGCAGGTCAGGTGAGTCAGCATGTGTGTGTGAGAGATGGTGTTATGAAAGAGGAAGTGATGCCACCAAAACAGGAAGCTTGCTCTCCTCCTCCTGCTGCAATTGTGCTTCTGTTTTAGCTTTACGCTTAGTGCTTGTAACCCACACACAAATACACAAACTCAGTCTTTTCATTCTCAATATTTTTTTCTTTCTGTCTCTTTCTGTGTCACTTTGTCCATGTAAATGTCTCTGTCCTCTGTCCTCTCTCCTATATTCTATATTCTCACACAAAAACACACATAGCTTACAGGAAGTGATCTCATACATTTTTCACACCTCGTTATCACAGATTATAAAACAGTGCAGTTTGCTAGGCTTAGATAATGATTGTGTAATAACACTTACTGTGTGTGCTTATTTGTGCGTGCGTGCGTGTGTGTGTGCGTGTGTGTGATGTGTCTGTTTGTGTAGGATAATCGAGTGCCAGGGTTTACCGTTAATCAGTGGACAGTCCTGCGACTCTTACGCTTCTGTAACACTCATTGGCCCTGCAAGGTAATTTACACACGCATACACACACAAACACACACACACACACACACACACACACACACACACATTGCACTCCTCTCCAAAATTTGTATGGAATACATTTTTTTTAACAACTGGATTTAATATTTGCATAACATCTGTAGGTGCAGAATACAGTGCATCCGCTTCAATTTTTTCACATTTTATGTTAGTCTTATTCCAAAAGGGATTCAATTAATTATTTTTCTCAAAATTCTACAAATACCCCAAAATGACAACGTGAAAGAAGTTTGTTTGAAATCTTTGCAAATTTATTAGAAATTAAAAACAAAACAAATCACATGTAAGTATATGATATATATATATATATATATAAAAGTATTCACAGCCTTAATCGTGGTGGTCTCAGCATCATGCTGTGGGGAAGTTTTTCAGAGGCAGGAACTAGGAGACTAGTCAGGATTGAGGGAAAGATATACAGAGACATCCTTGATGCAAAACCTAAGAACTAAGGTTCATCTTCCAAAAGGACAATGACCCTAAGCACACAGCTAAGATAACAAAGGAGTAGCTACAGGACAACTCTATGAATGTCCTTGAGAGGCCCATCCAGAGCTCAGACTTAAACCTCATTGAACATCTCTGGAGAGATCTGAAAATGGCTGCACACTGACAATCCCCATCCTGCATAATGGAGACTGAGAGGTCCTGCAAAGAGGAATAGGAGAAACTGCCTAAAATTAGGTGTGCCAAGTTTGTAGCATCATACTCAAAAAGACTTGAGGCTGTAACTTCTGCCAAAGATGCATCAACAAAGTGTTGAGAAAAAGCCGTGAATACTTATGTACATGTGATTTTTTTTATTTTGTAATAAATTTGCAAATATTTCAAACAAACTTCTTTCACATTGTCATTATGGGGTACTGCTTGTACAATTTTGATGAAAATGATTAATTAAATCCATTTTGGAATATGGCTATAACAATGTAAGAAATGTGAAGCGCTGTGAATACATTCCAGATACACAGTATATTAAATGTCTCAGACATCCGGATCCTGGTATTTTTACCCATTCTTCTTGGCATAATTCTTTAGCTCTTTCTGATCGTTTGTCATCACAGATTTTCAGTCAGGTTGAGGTCTAGACTTTGACTCTAAGCCATTCTAACACATTCAATTTCTCCCCAACTGTGTAAACAAACTAACTCCATGTCTCAGACTGCATTACTGCGTACTGACAGTAACAGGTTTCCTATTACAGTGTGTGAATTTTAAAAGGCTTTCTAAACCTACTGAAAGGTCTGTACCACATTACTGGATTTTAGAAATGCAAATATTTTTGAATGTACAGTGAGGATTTTCAGTTTGGTTGACAGATCGTACCTTGATCTTTAAGTTTATCAGTCTGTTTAACACATCTGTGCATGAAATCGATAAACATCACAGTTTGACTCAAAACCGGATGGATAGGGAGGTTTCAGTTCTGATGTGCCATCTAGTGGAAGCTGTATTTACTCCTCCAGATGTGCATAAGTGAGCAAAGCCGCTTGTGTAGCACCTCTGTGCAAATGTGTGCATGTTGAAAGTGAATTATTTTTTCACTTTTCAGAATATTGGAAGATGAAACTTAACCCAGGTCTTTTGGAACATGTTTTCTTTTAGGATTTCCTTGTATTTGGTGTCACCCAACTTTCACTCTGTTCTGACCATTTTCCCAGGTTGTTAATGAAAACACAGTGCTGCGGTTACATTTACATTGACGTTCCAGCACTTGGCAAGTGCTCTTACCCAGAGTGATGTACAAAAGTGCTTTGAAGTATCTATTAATGAATACATCAACAATGCTACCAGCACCATGCTGGAGGAGGTAGTAGTGCTACTGTGTCATTAGTCTAGCATCAGGAGGTTCGTAAGGACTGAAAATTGTAATTGCTCTAATGGAGTAGTCATGTCTTGTTGGAGCAGCAAAAGGATTTGAGACAACCATATAGACTGTGGACTAGAGATATATAGTTGTGTTTTCATGTTTCCTCATGGTAACACAAGGGCAAACATGCTAAACACTAAGCCACCATGCCCTTATGCTGAGATCAAGGAAGATTAAAATAGATATCTCCTGTGCCTTAGCACGAAATCCTAGGTCATTGTTTAGTATTTTTCGCACAAGTACTAGGACTGAATGCGTTCATAGTTATTTAGTGTAGTATCAAACATTGCTAAAGCTACAAATGACTAAAAAACATAAGTCGACTGAGAAAAACTAGTTTTGAACTTGAGTTACTGGATGTAGCCTTGACAATTCTGTAAGAGTAAATTACAGTCAGTGTTAAAAGTCTGGTTGGAATTGGCGTGAAATTGTACGTCAAAAGACAAACATAAGCGTGAAAATAAACGAAGCAAAGTGTCAAATATTATGCAAACGTATTCAGAATAGATGGAGTGTTTGTTTTTGTTCCATATGCAGAGAGGTGGTGATTTCCAGCAACATTAGCAACAGCAACCAAAAGCGAGTAGATGTGGGCATGTCCAGCGACGCTACAGAGCAACTATAACTTTAGGCAAATACGGGGCATCTTGGTGCAGTGAAAACTAAAGTCTGTGGAGCTCACTCTCCTTTTGCATCTCGTATGATATGATGCAAATATACATTAGCATTTTAGATACAAAAGCCAAATCTCACGATTTCATTCATGAAAACTTGCTGCAATGAGTTGCTCCTAGTCACGAAATTCTAAGAAATTTCTTAGAAATGTGGGCTTTTACCCTTTAGGTTAAGGAGAAGGCCGTAGTAAAATTATTAGTAAATATTAGTAAATATTAGTATTTTCAACGGATCTTAACACTTATAAAGAGCCCATAGGGTTACATTTTAGGAGTAGACTGGAGGACTTTTATTTATTTATTTATTTATTTATTTATTTATTTATTTATTTATTTATTTATTTATTTTTATTGGTCGGTTATTCTGATGTACATAAATATACTGATACAGTCTCAAGTATACAATAACGAACAATTAAAAGTGGACGATCAGGTAGAAAAGACAGCACAGTCAGGCAAATAACAAAATGTACACTATAACAGAGGATCAAGAGAGGTTGTTAATGTGGCAGCAGAGAGGTTTCCATATCTGACAAAAATCATTAGACTTTTGATGTGTATCATAAGTAAGTTTCTCAAGTGGAAGTAATATAGACATTTGAGACAACCACATTTTGAAGGGAGGTACCTGAGGAGATGACCACAGTAACAATATACATTTCTTTGCCGTGTAAACCAAATTTAAAAACAGTTGCCTTGTGTGGAAGTCAAACACATTTGAAGTCTCAATTCCACTATACAGCAGATACAATTCCAAAGAGAAACAAGATTTCAACTTAAAGAGCCTTTGTAAAAAATGATGTACTTTATTCCAAAAAGAAAAGATTTTGTCACAATACCAGAAACAGTGAAGGAATGTTCCTTTGTGTTTCTTGCAATTAAAACCGAGATTTCTTAATCTCGGTTTTTAATCCCTTTCTTAAACGTGAAGGTGTAAGGTAAACTCTATTAAAAAATCTGTAGTTGAGTTCGTGAATCCCCAAAGAAGTACACTTAGGAACAAATTGTTACATACGGCGGACCAATCTGTATTGGTAATTCCTTGACCTGTCTTTTTCCCTCAATTTTTTCAAGCTCTCTAAGGAGGATGTACACGAATCAACCAAAGCATTATCTATTAGGACTTTTAACTTTTAAGAAGTTTCTTTACCAGAGAAGAAAATGGCCAAAAGGTGAATAGGGAGAAGAAATGTATTGTATACAATCTTTAATAATGATAGTGAGTTAATAAAATGATACAGATTAGATTGTGAAGGGATTATTTTTGTGATCAATCAAATTAGAGGTAACATCTCTGACACGGCGCAGAAATTACACATATATAGATATGTTATGGCATTTAGAAAAAAGCTAAAATCTCGGAAACAGAGCCGAAATGTCAAAGCGGCAGAAATGATATAAATATGGCACTATGACATTTCTGCGCTGTGACGGAGAGATTCACATTTACATAAGATTTTTTACATTTCTAATAAGTAATGTTTTGTTTTTACTTTGTTTTATTTGTTAATTCTTATTTTATTTATTCTGAATTATTAATTAGAACACTATTATACTATACTAAGAATATTATTACTTTAAGAAAAAAAAATGTTTGCGGGTGCTACGGGGAGCTTTGTTCTTCCTTGGGAATGCGAAAGCACCTGCTAACCCCTCTCTGGCAATGCCTATGGCCCTGATCGTCAAGTGGAATCCTAGTTGTTACACCCGTTGAGAAAAACGTTATTACTATGACAACCGATATTAGGAACGCCTGCTTGGCGACTTGAAATCCAGTGCCAAAATGTCTGTTTGTATGAATGTAGCATTACCGACCAGCTGGTTTATTTATTTTTCCTCTAATTTGTTGGGAAGCTTTTACAGCTGATAATCAGCCAAATTAGCTTCAGTTTGTATCAAAGCCAAGTTGAGAAGTTGGGCAGGAACATTCCTGATGGCTAACACGAGTTGCTAATAAGTGATGATATTTCACGTACATTAGACTCTGTTTGTTTAGTTTTAGATTTGCTTGCCTGACCTCTGGTAAATGTTTTAGCTAGTGTGTCCATGCTGAACACTTTTATTGTAGTATTTAACGCTACACCTATATTTTTGGCTTGTGTAATAAACACAGAGTGTTATTTAAACACAGAGTATATTTATTTTATATATATATATATATATATATATATATATATATATATATATATATATATATATATATATATATATTAGATAGTTAGCTTGTTGTATTAAAGTTATTATATTTTTGTAATAGTGAGCAGTTATGGATATGAAGGTTGTGTCTTAAACTGAATGCTGCTGGACTTAATAGTATGTCTCTCATATATTGCTACACCCTAAAACACACACACAACCACACACACACACACACACACACACACACACACTTGTGTATATATACTTAAGCAGAAGGTGACTGATGATGTCTCCCACTTGCTGCCGTGTTTACACTCGTTACAGACAGAGATGACACTTTCCATAACATACAGAGTTAGTGCCAGTTATGCAGTTATGCAGGTGTGTGTGTGTGTGTGTGTGTGTGTGTGTGTGTGTGTGTGTGTGTGTGTGTGTGTGTGTGTGTGTGTGTGTGTGTGTGTGTTTGTGTTTATGGAAACTATGCAGGTAGTTTTTATGTAAAGCTTGCGGAAAGCTGTGTAACAGACGTGTCATAAATAAATCCTAAATACATGCCGTGACCTACATTACAGTCTCACTTCACCTTCCTGTGTGTCTCTCCGTGTCTCACTCTCTCTCTCTTATTCTCTTTCTGTCTTCCTCTGTCTCTTTGTCTGTAATTGTATATGCAGGTCAGATCAGAGGAAGACGAAGGTGAAGAAGAAAACCAGCGACCCTCACTTTGATGAGACAGTTTATTTTGAGGTATACAGACATACACAGTGTTTCTTGTCTTATCTTTATGTAGTGTAATAATCATGTCACAACTTATTTTGGCCAAAACTTGCAGAGTCTTTTATCATTTTGAAAATTGGCAAGTCTCTCTGAGCTTGCTTGATTTTCCGTTGATTTCTGCAATCACAAAGTCGTGAAATCCTGTAGGGACTGACTGAACATTAGAAAGAATGTTAGTAAGAGTGAATTTCAGCTAATGCTGAGTTCATGTCATCATGTTAAGTGTTGTGTGTGAGCTGTTTGGTACTCAGTATCTGTGCTGAACACACACTCAGTGGAAGTACACACTTATTAGATCCTTAATACACACTCATTATCATTATACCTGTGTTTGTGGGTGCAGGTTTCCAGGCCAAGCAACTACAACAGGAAGAATTTCCAGGTAGAGGATGAGGATATCGAGAAACTGGAGATCAAGTGAGTTCATCTTTTCATTTTTACACACCTGACTGTAACTTTTCCTAAAGCTTTCAGTTATAATCACTAAACAAACGAATTAACTAGCTAAATAACTGGCCAGCAATGGATTTTTTTACCATTTATTTCACACACACACACACACACACACACACACACACACACACACACACACACACACACACACTATCTACATTTACTGTATGCCCTTACAATACATACAGATTATTTTTACCAACTCATAAAGTCTGACCAGTGTACTCTGTATTGGTCAGCCGGTAAACCACTAGCGGAACATGTTACACAAATAAATTCAGTCATTTTGTTTCCATCAGAAATCATGCTCAAATGAATTTAATAGAGAGAGCTTCAGTTAAGCCAATTAGTGCGGTGATGATTACGAGCAAATATAATCAACAAAGAAAGCAAAATCAGAACAGCTTTGTTGAACAACTTTTTATTAAGAGGCAGTATTATAATTTGTGTAGGATTTATATATCACTGGTGAACTATTGAGTCAGACAAGGTCAAGGTCACAGCAAGGTCACATGTCTGAAATAGTTGTGTTTTTTCCAATATCTTTCTATAAGTGTGTTTTAAGAGTATTTGTGGTTTATACTCGAGTAACAAGAAATACAGGATTTGTTGGCAGCTCAGACATCTCTGTCAGTGCTGCAGGCCTCGAGATTTAGTTGTTTAGATGTTTTTGCACGTTGCGATGTCTAGACACTACCAAGCCAACTAAAATCACTTTGTTTCAAAAAAGTGAAGAGATTAACATACAGTTACTACTGTAGTTACTTGCGGTTGTGTAGAGAACACATGTACATGTAATGACATAAGTTCACCTGTTTTGTCTGGAAAGAATTGACCATTAGTCACATTTCCTAACTTTCCAGCTAATTACATTTCCCTTCTGTGCTTGCTCAGAGTCAGACAGTTGTTCACAAGAGGACAATAACACCGACAGTGTTACTTCTGTCTCTGTGTAGGAATGAAAGCAAATTCTGCAGCTAAATCCAGCCAGTTGGTGTTAAACTGACAGGGAAAAAATACTGATTATACTCTTTCTCTCTCTCTCACACACTCTCTTACTCTCTCTTTCTGTTTTGTGTTGTTTTGGATGCAGTGTTTTAGTGTGCAGTTCTTAAATTTGTTCAGGTGGTATTTTGGGACGGCTAAAGGTTTTCCGACTGAGGTTTAGATTAGGGTTTGTTTTAGGTTTAGGCATAACATCAGTGGAGTAGTGATAAAACAAGTATAGTAAGACGTGTGTGTGTTTGTGTGAGAGAAAACTCAGCTTGTTTCTCTCTCTCTCTTTCTCTCTTTGTCTCACAGGGTGGAGTTATGGAATAATGGGAATCTGGCTCAGGATGTGTTTCTGGGTGAAACAAGAGTGTCAGTGAAGATCCTGAGAAGTGACCTAGTACACAAAGCTTGGTAAGAACACACATACCCAAACACACACACACACACACACACACACACACACACAAAACAGTCACATTGTGGAATATGCATTAGAAGTGCAGTGCGGAAACGAGTGAGCTCCGTTCATGACCAGATGAAGGTGCATGATAAAATCCAATCAGCTCACAGCTGCTCTTATCAGCCCAACCAGTCAGCTCTCAGCTTATCTGTTCAATCACCCGGATTCAGCAATACACTCTTTGTGAATGGACATAATATTTGTATTTGTGTGTGCGTGTGTGTTTTGGGGCAGACTCTTCCGGCTTCTGTCCTCTGTGTCCTCAAGCCACTTTAAACATAGAGCCTGCTGGTAGTGTTTTGTAAATAGTGTGTGTGTGTGTGTGTGTGTGTGTGTGTGTGTGTGTGTGTGTGTGTGTGTGTGTGTGTCTGTGTGTCTGTGTGTGTGTCTGTGTGTGTGTCTGTGTGTGTGTCTGTGTGTGTGTGTGTGTGTGTGTGTGTGTGTGTGTGTGTGTGTGTGTGCGCTTGTGTTTGAGAGAGCAAGATAGTGATAAGAGAACTTGTTGATATGGATCTACAGTACATGTTTTGAATGAGGCCATTGAGTCTGGTGCATGGTTAAAGCTGTATGGAGGCAGCAGAGAACACACACACACACACACACACACACACACAGAATATAATATAAAAGTTGCACTTCCGTTCTGAGTGTGCATGCGATTGCATGTGTGTGTTGAAAGATAATTGCCACTATCTATGAAAGTTGTGTAGAAATTGAGAAATTTTAGTTGCACTGAATGTTCAAATAAATTTTCATCTGAATCATGTAACTGTGCTACAGCATTAAAATCAGCATGAGGATTTGATTCAAGATCAAATGATGAAGCATATTGGCTTTCTTCCCAACAGTCCCTTATGTAACGGTTACACACATTTTTGCATGCCCCACTCCTCCTCATATACATCTCATTTACACAAAAGTCACGCTAGTTTATGCAGGTGTTGTGATAGCGAGTTAACAAAAGGGAAGCACTTAGCGACCTACAGTTAGCCAGGATCCAAGGGAAGAAACGGAGACATTGCAGTGATCCTTTGTTAGATGCTGCTTTTTTGTATCTTTAAAAATCACACAAACTGTTGACACAAAGTGAAACTTAAATCAACCACAGCTCATGGTGCCAAATTTAGATTTCACAGCACTTGGTGAAGTTATACAAAGATGTAGGTGAACAAACATACAGCTCTCTTCATGTGAATGGTGTTTGATTTTTGTCACACTAATGACTGAAAAGGGGATTTTACATACTACGTGTGAGACAGGCCCTGGTTAAAGGTTGATTGGGTGCATTTATTTTAAAATATATATTAGTATTATTTGTCAATAATAACGTCTTCCTAGCATCATTCAGTTGCGACTTTGTCTCTACTTACCATGATTGAGGGCATCTTCCAAGGTGACACTAGACTGTTTCATATTCGTATAAAAATTCAAAAATGCAGTTATAATAACACAAAGGGTTCCTTTTTTACAACAAAGCAGAACAATATATTTGAAGGTATAAATTCTACATCCATGTTGGTGCATCTTTCCTAAAGGGTGCCAATAATTCTGGCGGGCACTTACAGTGTAGGGTATTTACACTCTATATACTGCATATTTTATTATATTGATTTTAATTACTTAGCTGTAACGCTAAATCAAACGTTTTATCTGGAGCAGCTGCAGTTTGATTGGCTGGGAGGGTCAGAACAGCTGCAGTCTGATTGGCTGGGAGTGTCAGAACAGCTGCAGTCTGATTGGCTGGAAGATTTAGAGCAGCTGCAGTCTGATTGGTTGGGAGAATTGGACAAGCTGCAGTCTGATTGGCTGGCAGGATCAGAACAGCTGAATGCTTTAATTGTTTAATATATAGATTGAGAATAATTAATAATGATGATGAAGTTTTAAAATGAAACATGTTGTGTATGCATGCAGGTATCTGCTCCAGCCAAGAGGTAATGGTGTGAAGTGTAAGCCTGATGATCTCGGTTCTTTGCGTTTGAACGTGTGTTACATTGAGGACAATGTGCTACCGTCCAACTGCTACGTTAAACTGAGAAACCTGCTGCTCAAATCACCCGACGTACAGGTAACACACCTACACACATAGCACACCTGCTACACTGACTGATAGAATCCAGTAAAGCAAGGCTGTCTTTAAGTCCTGTTCTTTTTTATTTCAAAGCACACAGAGTAATTTATTCTGGATTTAAAGGATCTAAACTGTAAAAAGGATTTTGCTCCATGTCTCTTGAAAAGAATTATCATCTCTCTCTCTCTCTCCCCCTCACTCTCTTTCTTCTCTGTGCATGTAGTCGATCTCAGCATCTGCTGCTCATATCCTGGGCGACGTGTGTAGAGATCGATCCGAAGCCTCACTGCCTTTAGTGCGACTTTTACTGCATCACAACAGACTGCTGCCTTTTCTCATGGCCACTGCTGCCTTAGAGCTGGAGAACACACAGTGAGACGCAAGCACACACATGTTTATTCTTAGGCATCCCGTCTGTTAACGATTCTATAATTACAATTACACTGTACAAAATTGACATTTTACAGTAATTTACTGGCAAAGAGTTATTAACAAAATGTGTAGTATTATAACCTTAACACATAATCCAGTACACTTACTCACCTGAACACACTTAATCTGGAAGTTAGAGATCTTGCTCACTGACCCAATCATAGCAGTTTGGCAGTGCTAGGATTTGAAGCCATCCCTCTGCTCTGTAATCTCGTGCCTTAGCCACCGAGCCAACTAGCTTGATTTGTTTTTAACACTTCTACCCTGAAAAACTAGTGAATGAAGCAATGACTTACTCATAATACCTAATACGGCACTCACTGGGGCCACCTACTGGTGTAGAGAAGTAACTTACAGAAAGTGTCAGTGAATGAATCTTTTTGGTGAAAGGAAACTAAAGATTCGACTCACTGGGATGGTATGGAATGACCACTGTTAGATTGTGACCCCATGGTAAAGAAATGGTTTTATATAATGTGTTTTAAATTGTATTTTAGATTATGTAAAAAAACTAAACAAAACGTATGAGCCATTTATGTTATATGTATGAGCCATTAATATTATTTTGTAAACAAACTCTGTGTTGTGGCAGACAGCACAAGTTGTAGCCAGAGTAAGAGCTTAATTCTTAGCACACTGAGTGACACACTGCATGTGCATCTCAAACTCCCATTATCTTGTTCCTCTTGCAGAGAGGCGAACACCATCTTCCGTGGGAATTGTATGGCCACGCGCTGTATCGATGATACAATGAAAATGGTGGGAAGAAATTATCTAAACATCACACTGAAGCCTGTGCTGGATGAGGTAATGGCCACCGGAGGGTGGTGCCTTTGCATCGGACTAATTCAAAATACAGTTTACATTCATCTTAACCTTCCTTTTATTTATTTATTCATTTATGTATTCATTTATTTATTTCAGATTTGTGAATCCAATAAAACGTGTGAAATCGATCCAATTAAACTGAAGGAAGGAGATAACGTAGAGGTCAACAAGGTTAGCACTAAAACATCCTCACAGTCTCATGTACACACTTTATTATATACTCTGAAATTTCTTTGTGTGTGTGTGTGTGTGTAGGAGAACCTGCAGCTTTATGTTCAGAAAGTAGTCTTGTCCATTACTGAGTCAAGTGCAAGCTGTCCACCTCTGATGTGTGACATATTTCGATCCCTACGACAGCTCGCCACTGACCGTTTTCCCAGTGAGTCACGGACGGACACACACACACACACACACACACACACACACACACACACACACACACACACACACACACACACACACACACACAAACAAACAAACACACACAAACACAATACATATGTATTGAAAAGGGCTAGGCAGTAAACTGTAGAATAATAACTTAATCAGTTACAGCACAATTCACTGCACTGACTTGTACTGAATAATCAAAGCGTATTTAATCTTTTCTAAAACAAAGTAGTTAAGACATTTTTCAAATGTATTGTAGACTGTCTGGATATGTAACGCACAACTCTCTCTCTCTCTCTCTCTCTCTCTCTCTCTCCTTTTCATTGCCCTCTCTCTGTCTTTCTCTTTGTTTCACTGTCACTTTTTCGGTGTAGGTGACCCTCATGTTCAGTATTCTGCAGTGAGCAGTTTTGTGTTCCTGAGGTTTTTTGCTGTAGCTGTTCTTTCTCCACACACTTTCCAGCTCCGGCCACACCATCCAGTAAGGTTTTTTTTTATGGCACATTTTCCCAGAGCAACTTACATTTATCTTCTTTGGTACAAGTGAGCAGTTTCATGTCATGGTCCCGGGTTTCAGACTTGCAGCCACCTGATTAGTAGTCCAACATCCTAACCACTGAGCTACCACATCCTTTTCCTCATCACTATGACTCACTGTTCTACACACAAACATGTCTAACATACGCTCTGATATACTCTCATGTGACCTACATGAAGGTTTGTACTGTTGCAGGCAAATTGTGACTATGTGTTCGTTAAATTACGTTCACGATAGAAAATCCTGAACACCGAACACTGATACACTAGCAGTATCAGTATCCTCTGTTTTTATAAGATATTGTCAGGTTTTGAACTTTGGATAAGCCATTGTTTCCCCAAAAAACATCATTTATACCTTAATTGTTTGCACTGTAGTACATTTGTTAGTACTCGAGAATAATCAGAGATACCTCATGCTTTCCCTGTGGGTTAACATAAATATGTTCTCTCTCTTTAAGGATCCAGAGGTTTCGAGAACTCTCACACTCATCTCTAAAACTATCCAGACTCTGGGCAGCTGGAGCAGCTTGTCTAAAAGTAAAATGGTACGTATGCACACCTATCAGTTCTCCACATCTGCACGGGTCCGCCTACACTTTACAGCATACTGATATGTATTATGGGCGTATTATTTAGAAAAAAAGTCTTTCCGATGTCTACATGCATTTTGTCCGAATGTCTCCTTTAATGCAAAGCAATTGAGGTGAGTTGTGGGGAACTGCTATGTAAGCTTCAATCTCTCGCTTGGGATAATGGCAGGGGGAAGTGTAGAGATGTCTGTAGGAAGGCAGAACAAGAATAACGAATTAGATTAAGCTTATTTTGTAGGAAGCAAAAATAAACACATTCATGCACAAGGGCTGAGCAGAGATATTATGTTACTATAAAATATATGCAGAGAGTTACAACTATAGTAACTTACTATAACGAGGGTCTAGGATTTCAGACAGTTGGTTGACAGACTAGATGCAATTTAAGATTGATGCTTTTTCTTGAATTGTGCATTCTGTACACTTTCGGTTCTCATGGGTCAGATTTGGCCGCAAATAAACTGGTAGAAACTGGCGTGCTCAGGCATGGTGTGCTCGATGTGACTCATCGGTCACTGATTAACAAGATGCTAAACTAGACTGCTTCAGTGTGGGTGTCCAGAAACGCTGTTTTAGAAGCAGTACACAGGAAATTTTGTAAGGATCTTTATGTGCCTCATGCTCACTGATGTGTGTGCGTGTGTGTGTTTTGCCCACAGTCGAGCTTCAAAGAGACCTACATGTGTGATTTTATCAAATTATTCCTGGAAGATAAATTTATAGAGAAAGTGAAGAAGGTGAGACTTATCCCACATCCCCTTTAACCCCTTGTGAGTTTGTGCATGTGTGGGTATGTGTGTGTGTGCATGGGTGTCTCATTTGTCTTCTCACTCTCTAGTTTTTAGATGACATCTCATCCAATGTGTGTAAAAGCGCCAGCGGCGTGGAAGATTCGGTCGTGCTGAAAGAGGGGTGAAGCACGAATTATACACTTTCAAACTCATCTCACAGGATTATAAGTGTGATTACTGGGTGAAAACATTTTGTGTGTGTGTGTGTGTGTGTGTGTGTGTGTGTGTGTGTGTGTGTGTGTGTGTGTGTGTGTGTGTGTGTGTGTGTGTGTGTGTGTGTTTAGAGAGGTCCACAAGCGAGCCCAAGGTAGAAAGCGTCTAGGGAAGAAGAACTTTAAGAAGCGCTGGTTGAGAGTGACCAATCGAGAGCTGTCATACCATAAACAAAAAGGTGATCTCACACACACACACACACACACACACACACACACACACACACACACACACACACACACACAATATACATACGACTAAGTGCTAGGACATTGCACAAAATCATTAACTTATACATTCACACATCAGAAACTAAACTGTCTCACATCACATGCTTTATACAGTTTATTTTTACTTTTTATTTATTTGTTTGTTTATTTATTTATTTTAATTGTGCATCTTAGGGCTGTATTGATCCAGTATTGTTTGTAGACATGCAAATATACAAATAAGAAGGTTAGTCTAGGGTTTATGGACCTACAGTGTGAAATGCAGTGTTTGTGTGTGTTCTAGTGTAAAGCAGTGTGTGTGTTCTAGTGTAGAGCAGTGTGTGTGTTCTAGTGTAGAGCAGTGTGTGTGTGTTCTAGTGTAGAGCAGTGTGTGTGTTCTAGTGTAGAGCAGTGTGTGTGTTCTAGTGTAGAGCAATGTGTGTGTGTTCTAGTGTAGAGCAGTGTGTGTGTGTTCTAGTGTAGAGCAGTGTGTGTGTGTTCTAGTGTAGAGCAGTGTGTGTGTGTTCTAGTGTAGAGCAGTGTGTGTGTGTTCTAGTGTAGAGCAGTGTGTGTGTGTTCTAGTGTAGAGCAGTGTGTGTGTGTTCTAGTGTAGAGCAGTGTGTGTGTGTTCTAGTGTAGAGCAGTGTGTGTGTGTTCTAGTGTAGAGCAGTGTGTGTGTGTTCTAGTGTAGAGCAGTGTGTGTGTGTTCTAGTGTAGAGCAGTGTGTGTGTTCTAGTGTAAAGCAGTGTGTGTGTTCTAGTGTAGAGCAGTGTATGTGTTCTAGTGTAAAGCAGTGTGTGTGTTCTAGTGTAGAGCAGTGTGTGTGTGTTCTAGTGTAGAGCAGTGTGTGTGTTCTAGTGTAGAGCAGTGTGTGTGTGTTCTAGTGTAGAGCAGTGTGTGTGTGTTCTAGTGTAGAGCAGTGTGTGTGTGTTCTAGTGTAGAGCAGTGTGTGTGTTCTAGTGTAGAGCTGTGTGTGTGTTCTAGTGTAGAGCAGTGTGTGTGTTCTAGTGTAGAGCAGTGTGTGTGTTCTAGTGTAGAGCAGTGTGTGTGTTCTAGTGTAGAGCAGTGTGTGTGTTCTAGTGTAGAGCAGTGTGTGTGTGTTCTAGTGTAGAGCAGTGTGTGTGTGTTCTAGTGTAGAGCTGTGTGTGTGTTCTAGTGTAGAGCAGTGTGTGTGTTCTAGTGTAGAGCAGTGTGTGTGTTCTAGTGTAGAGCAGTGTGTGTGTGTGCTCTAGTGTAGAGCAGTGTGTGTGTGTGCTCTAGTGTAGAGCAGTGTGTGTGTGTGCTCTAGTGTAGAGCTGTGTGTGTGTGCTCTAGTGTAGAGCTGTGTGTGTGTGTTCTAGTGTAGAGCAGTGTGTGTGTGTTCTAGTGTAGAGCAGTGTGTGTGTTCTAGTGTAGAGCAGTGTGTGTGTTCTAGTGTAGAGCAGTGTGTGTGTGTGTGTTCTAGTGTAGAGCAGTGTGTGTGTGTGTGTTCTAGTGTAGAGCAGTGTGTGTGTTCTAGTGTAGAGCAGTGTGTGTGTTCTAGTGTAGAGCAGTGTGTGTGTTCTAGTGTAGAGCAGTGTGTGTGTGTGCTCTAGTGTAGAGCAGTGTGTGTGTGTGCTCTAGTGTAGAGCAGTGTGTGTGTTCTAGTGTAGAGCAGTGTGTGTGTGTGTTCTAGTGTAGAGCAGTGTGTGTGTGTGTTCTAGTGTAGAGCAGTGTGTGTGTGTGTGTTCTAGTGTAGAGCAGTGTGTGTGTGTTCTAGTGTAGAGCAGTGTGTGTGTTCTAGTGTAGAGCAGTGTGTGTGTTCTAGTGTAGAGCAGTGTATGTGTTCTAGTGTAGAGCAGTGTGTGTTCTAGTGTAGAGCAGTGTATGTGTTCTAGTGTAAAGCAGTGTGTGTGTTCTAGTGTAGAGCAGTGTGTGTGTGTTCTAGTGTAGAGCAGTGTGTGTGTTCTAGTGTAGAGCAGTGTGTGTGTTCTAGTGTAGAGCAGTGTGTGTGTGTGTTCTAGTGTAGAGCAGTGTGTGTGTGTTCTAGTGTAGAGCAGTGTGTGTGTGTTCTAGTGTAGAGCAGTGTGTGTGTGTTCTAGTGTAGAGCAGTGTGTGTGTTCTAGTGTAGAGCAGTGTGTGTGTTCTAGTGTAGAGCAGTGTGTGTGTGTTCTAGTGTAGAGCAGTGTGTGTGTGTTCTAGTGTAGAGCAGTGTGTGTGTGTTCTAGTGTAGAGCAGTGTGTGTGTTCTAGTGTAGAGCAGTGTGTGTGTTCTAGTGTAGAGCAGTGTGTGTGTGTTCTAGTGTAGAGCAGTGTGTGTGTTCTAGTGTAGAGCTGTGTGTGTGTGTGTGTTCTAGTGTAGAGCAGTGTGTGTGTGTGTGTGTGTGTGTGTGTGTGTGCTCTAGTGTAGAGCAGTGTGTGTGTTCTAGTGTAGAGCTGTGTGTGTGTTCTAGTGTAGAGCTGTGTGTGTGTTCTAGTGTAGAGCTGTGTGTGTGTGGTCTAGTGTAGAGCAGTGTGTGGTGTGTTCTAGTGTAGAGTAGTGTGTGTGTGTGTTCTGGTGTAGAGTAGTGTGTGTGTGTGTTCTAGTGTAGAGTAGTGTGTGTGTGTGTTCTAGTGTAGAGTAGTGTGTGTGTGTGTGTTCTGGTGTAGAGTAGTGTGTGTGTGTTCTCTTGTGTGCATTTACTCTAGTGTTTTTACTCTAGTGTAGTACAGCTGTGTGTGTTGATGGTGCTGCATATTATATTAAAGTTGTACTTATCTATCAATTTATCTGTTTTGTGTGTGTGTGTGTGTGTGTGTGTGTGTGTGTGTGTGTGTGTGTGTGTGTGTGTGTGTGTGTGTGCAGGGAAAGGTCCACTGTGTGTGATTCCTGTAAACAGCATTACAAGAGTAGAAAAACTGGATGAAAGCACCTTCAACCGCAAAAACGTGAGCTGCGTCTTTCCTTCCCGTTATGCCTGTTAGAGCAGTGTAACAAACCTGTCTGTCTGCCTGTCTCACTCTTTATACCTGTCTCCTTCTCAGATGTTCCAGGTGGTCTACAGTGAGAAGCCCCTCTATGTTCAGGCAGGGAACTGTGTTGAGGCGAGCGAGTGGATCGATGTGCTGACTCAGCTCATCCGCTGCAACACTGACCGACTCGGTGTGTTCCAGCCAGCTGTCAGCATCAGAGAGTATGTGTACACGCAAAGACCCACACAACACACACACACGCACAGACCCACACAACACACACACGCACAGACCCACACAACACACACACGCACAGACCCACACAACACACACACGCACAGACCCACACAACACACACACGCACAGACCCACACAACACACACACGCACAGACCCACACAACACACACACACGCACAGACCCACACAACACACACACGCACAGACCCACACAACACACACACGCACAGACCCACACAACACACACACGCACAGACCCACACAACACACACACACGCACAGACCCACACAACACACACACGCACAGACCCACACAACACACACACACGCACAGACCCACACAACACACACACACGCACAGACCCACACAACACACACACACGCACAGACCCACACAACACACACACGCACAGACCCACACAACACACACACACGCACAGACCCACACAACACACACACACGCACAGACCCACACAACACACACACAGACCCACACAACACACACACACACACAGACCCACACAACACACACACGCACAGACCCACACAACACACACACACACACAGACCCACACAACACACACACGCACAGACCCACACAACACACACACACGCACAGACCCACACAACACACACACACGCACAGACCCACACAACACACACACACGCACAGACCCACACAACACACACACGCACAGACCCACACAACACACACACGCACAGACCCACACAACACACACACGCACAGACCCACACAACACACACACACACGCACAGACCCACACAACACACACACACACACAGACCCACACAACACACACACACGCACAGACCCACACAACACACACACGCACAGACCCACACAACACACACACACGCACAGACCCACACAACACACACACACGCACACACACACACAAAACACACACACGCACAGACCCACACAACACACACACACGCACAGACCCACACAACACACACACACGCACAGACCCACACAACACACACACGCACAGACCCACACAACACACACACGCACAGACCCACACAACACACACACACGCACACACCCACAACACACACGAACAGACCCACACAACACACACACACGCACAGACCCACACAACACACACACGCACAGACCCACACAACACACACACACGCACAGACCCACACAACACACACACACGCACAGACCCACACAACACACACACACGCACAGACCCACACAACACACACACACGCACAGACCCACACAACACACACACACGCACAGACCCACACAACACACACACACGCACAGACCCACACAACACACACACGCACAGACCCACACAACACACACACACGCACAGACCCACACAACACACACACGCACAGACCCACACAACACACACACGCACAGACCCACACAACACACACACGCACAGACCCACACAACACACACACACGCACAGACCCACACAACACACACACACGCACAGACCCACACAACACACACACACGCACAGACCCACACAACACACACACGCACAGACCCACACAACACACACACGCACAGACTCACACAACACACGCACACGCACAGACCTCACACCACACACACACGCTCAGACCCACACAACACACACACACGCACAGACCCACACACACACGCACAGACCCACACAACACACACACACACGCACAGACCCACACAACACACACACGCACAGACCCACACAACACACACACACGCACAGACCCACACAACACACACACGCACAGACCCACACAACACACACACACGCACAGACCCACACAACACACACACACGCACAGACCCACACAACACACACACGCACAGACCCACACAACACACACACACCAGCAGACTCACACAACACACACACGCACAGACTCACACAACACACACACACGCACAGACTCACACAACACACACACACCAGCAGACTCACACAACACACACACCAGCAGACTCACACAACACACACACGCACAGACTCACACAACACACACTCGCCAGCAGACTCACACAACACACACACGCACAGACTCACACAACACACACACGCCAGCAGACTCACACAACACACACACGCCAGCAGACTCACACAACACACACGCGCACAGACTCACACAACACACACACGCCAGCAGACTCACACAACACACACGCGCACAGACTCACACATCACACACGCCAGCAGACTCACACATAACACACACGCACAGACTCACACACAACACACACACGCACAGATTCACACAACACACACACCCGCACAGACTCACACATAACACACACACGCCAGCAGACTCACACAACACACACACGCACAGACTCACACATCACACACGCACAGACTCACACAACACACACGCCAGCAGACTCACACAACACACACGCCAGCAGACTCACACAACACACACGCCAGCAGACTCACACAACACACACACCAACAGACTCACACATAACACACACGCCAGCAGACTCACACAACACACACACGCACAGACTCACACATCACACACGCACAGACTCACACATCACACACGCACAGACTCACATATAGCACACACACAGACTCACACATAACACACACACACAGACTCACGCATAGCACACACGCACAGACTCACACATAACACACATACGCAGACTCACACATAACACACATACGCAGACTCACACATAACACACATACGCAGACTCACACATAACACACATACGCAGACTCACACATAACACACATACGCAGACTCAAACATAATACACACATCCGCAGACTCACACATAACACGCACACGCACAGACTCACACATAACACACACACACGCAGACTCACACATAACACACACACGCAGACTCACACATAACACACACACCCAGACTCACACATAACACACACACGCACAGACTCACACATAACACACATCCACAGACTCACACATAACACACACACGCAGACTCACACATAACACACACACGCAGACTCACACATAACACACACACGCACAGACTCACACATAACACACATCCACAGACTCACACATAACACACACACACGCAGACTCACACATAAAACGCACACGCAGACTCACACATAACACACACACGCAGACTCACACATAACACACACACACGCAGACTCACACATAACACACACACACGCAGACTCACACATAACACACACACGCAGACTCACACATAACACACACACGCAGACTCACACATAACACACACACGCAGACTCACACATAACACACACACGCAGACTCACACATAACACACACACGCAGACTCACACATAACACACACACGCAGACTCACACATAACACACACACGCAGACTCACACATAATACACACACGCAGACTCACACATAACACACACACGCAGACTCACACATAATACACACACGCAGACTCGCACATAACACACACACACACACACGCAGTCTCACACATAACACACACACGCAGACTCACACATAACACACACACGCAGACTCAAACATCTCACACACGCAGACTCACACATCACACATGCACGCAGACTCACACATCACATACACACACTCGCACATCACACGCACGCACACACACACACACACGCAGACTCACACGTCGCACATGCACGCAGACTCACACATCACATACACACACTCACACATCACACGCACACACACACTCACACATCACACGCACACACACTCACACATCACACGCACACACACACACACACACACACACACTCACACATCACACATGCACAGACTCACACACTCACACGTAACACATGCACAAACTCACACATTACACACCCGCAGACTCACACAAAGCACACCCGCACGCAGACATATATTATATGTAGTGTATGTGTGAGATGTGTGAGTGATGTTTGAGTGTGTGTATGTGTGTGTGAAGTGGGAATGTATTTATGTGTGTGTATGCATTGCCTGAGTGAGGTGTGTGTGTTATGTGTGAGTCTGCGGGTGTGTTATGTGTGTTTGTGTGTATGTGTGTTTGTGCATATATATGTATGTATATATATATATATATATATATATATACACACACACACACATGTACACATATACACACATACACCACAGATGGCTCAATAGGGTTTAGGTCTGGAGACATGCTTGGCCAGTCCATCACCTTTACCCTCAGCTTCTTTAGCAAGGCAGTGGTCGTCTTGGAGGTGTGTTTGGGGTTGCTATCATGTTAGAATACTGCCTTTGTCCAAGTCTCCGGGAGGGATCATGCTCTGCTTCAGTATGTCACAGTACATGTTGGCATTTAAGGTTCCCTTAATGATCTGTAGTTCCCCAGTGCTGGCAGCACTCATGCAGCCCCAGACCATGACACTCCCTCCACCATGCTTAACTGTAGGCAAGACACACTTGTCTTTGTATTCCTCACCTGGTTGCCACCACACACACTTGACACCATCTGAACCAAACAAGTTTATCTTGGTCTCATCAGAACACAGGACATGGTTTCAGTAATCAATGTCCTTAGTCTCCTTGTCTTCAGCAAACTGTTTGCTTTCTTGTGCATCATCTTTAGAAGAGGCTTCCTTCTTGTGTTAACCAAACACAACCTCTGGATATGACACTGACCATGTGCACCATCTTTATGTAGAGCAGCAATTATTTTTTCAGATCCTCAGAGAATTCTTTGTATGAGAGAGAGAGAGAGCGATAACACCAAACTAACACACCTGTTCCCGTTCACACCTGAGACTTTGTAACACTAACAAGTCACATGACACTGGGGACAGAAAATGGCTAATTGGGCCTAATTTGGACATTTTCACTTAGGAATGTACTCACTTTTGTGGCCTGAGGTTTAGACATTAATGGCTGTGTGTTGTTATGTTGAGGGGACAGCAAGTTTACACTGTTATACAAGCTGTACACTCACTACTTTATATTATAGCAAAGTGTCATTTCTTCAGTGTTGTCAAATGAAAGGATATAATAAAATATTTACAAAAATGTGAGGGATGTACTCACTTCTGTGAGATACTGTACATACACGCACTCGCACATCACTCATGCAACACACACAAAAAAACATACATCGCACATCTCTCACACGTTAATCACACATCTCTCACACACGTGCATCAGTCACACATCTCACACACAACACACACACGCTGTTAGTTTGTGTTTTTGTGCATACTCATAACCAGATATCCCTCTTCTGGCCAGTAGTGCTGTCTACACCTGTGTAACAACACCTAACACTATCACTGGAAAGAAGAACATTTCATTTCATTCACACAGACACAAGCAATCGCATTTACACACACTACACTTGTTTGGCAGTGGAACATCAATACAGTAACTAACAAAGACTGCAGAAAACACACTGAAACACAGGGTCTTAACACTCTGTGTGTGTGTGTGTGTGTGTGTGTGTGTGTGTGTGTGTGTGTGTGTGTGTGTGTGTGTGTGTGTGTGTGTGTAGCAGCACACTGGCGAACCTCCAGCTGGAGACTGACTGCGACAGAGAGACAGAGAGAATTTTCTCGCTGTTCAGTGCCAGTTTACCTCGTCTGCAGAAAATGGAGGGTGAGTGTGAGCTTGATCTTTTCAGAGGTCTTTGTATCTTTCATTGTGAGAGCTGTGAGACAGAGTGAACTTGCTAGCATAGGTTTCTTCTCTTACCAGTGAAGACACATATATAATTATTTTCGATGGAGGAGAGCTTTTTGAAAAAGTTCTTCCGTACATTTCAGCGTTTGCTCGATTTTTCGTTTCGTTTCGTTTCGTTATTTGTTTTATTTTATACCCTTCCTGTCCAGTGAAAACTGTAAGTCTCTGTCACATGGAGATTAAAACTTGTAGGCAGGTGCAGGTGTAGATGGAAATGGCTTTAATAAACACTGTAGCAAACCATCCAACACAGAAGGCTGTCAAAACCGGAAAACAGTCAAATGTCGGGTAATCAAATAGCAAATAGATTCTAACAGAGCATGGAAAACTGTGATAAACACACAAGATAAAGGCGAAACAAGTTATGGCTATTGTTTTTATGAGATTGCTAGGACATGATACTAGAGAACAAATCAAAGAGGAAACACAGAACATGTGAGAATGATCAGGATACAATCAGGGGAACAACCGATTTAATGGCAGGGCGGCGACGAGCAGAACATAAACAGAACTCATGAGGAAATGAGAGTTAGTGTCCAATTGTCTTAAACACAGAGAAGTGTATTTACCATAAAAGTGTGTGTGTGTGTGTGTGTGTGTGTGTGTGTGTGTGTGTGTGTGTGTGTGTGTGTGTGTGTGTGTGTGTAGATGCCTGTGCCAGTATGTCGGTGTACCTGGGCCAGCAGAAGGAGCAGGAGGAGTACTCTGCCTTCATTATTCAGGACCCGAAAGAGACATTCCGCACCATAAAGGAGATCAGAGAGGTCCTGGAAGACCTGCAGCTCAAACATAAAGCCATCGAGCTCACGGACCAGCCAGGGACAATGTACATATAAACACACACACTTCTGTGCCTAGAAATAAACATAATATTCTTATAATTGTTTTATTGTGATCCTACAATAAGAAGTGTTTTAAAATCAAAATCTCGGAAGTCACCCAAATGTTTGACATATCTCTACATCATATCAGTAAAGACTTGAAAATGTCCAGCGTTCCAAATGTTCACAATCTGAAATCATAACAAAACTATTCGGTTAAAGTTAAAGGGCAAAGTTGAAATAGTATGAGGGGAAAGAAATGTACTTGACTGTCCTCACACCGTAATAAAAACGGTGATCTACGATCCGTAATGCTTGGAGACAGAAAAGACAGGAGACAGTGTTTCTCATTCTTCGTTTTTCTCTATTTTTAGTGAGAATCCGATCGTAGGGAAGAGGTCCTGACGCTGTGAGAGTGGTTGACTCCTCCACACCAGCAGGGTGGCGCTGCCTAAAGCCAGCTGCTGAGACACACACTCACTGAGGAACGACAGAAATGACTGCTGCAGGCTCACCATGAAGAAAAAGACTGCTCGAGAGAATCAGCGACTCTCACACTCCGCGCTGCGCCTTAAATCACCTCTGACACATGCGTGACAAATCGACTTTTTCACTGAGATCAGCACGCACTCTCAATCAGAATGCTGTGACAGGACCAGACTCCATCAGTGACACAAGGATATGAATATGGCTGCTAAACAGATTAACTTGACCTCCAGTTTGAAAACAATCATTTAAAATCCTTTCACCTTTTATAGGCTTTTTTTCGATGTCTGATGTCTTTGATGTGCATCCAAGGGAATTTTTCCCAACTTTTCTATTCTGTCTTTTATATTCGTACATGGAGTTTGTGGACGTATGCATATACACACTCGTTTCTGGAATACTCACACATACACACAGAAATGGCACTTTACACATTTGGAATGATCCAGATGAGTATATTTGATACGCTGTATCATCACTCGATTGATCAGTTGAATGATCGCATCATTGTAACGCTCATCTCTGTATAGTTTGTAATTGATGTTTCTCATGCCAAAGACAATTTGTCAGTTTCATGATGTGTAAATGGCATTATTTTTGGAATACTCAGTTTTAAATGATGATCTATATTTCTCCTGACACAAAATTGTTATTGTTATTATTTTTTTTTGTGACGAACACACATAATCAGAACTGCTCTGTGATTTTGCACAAGTCATTTTCTCAGACAGAAGGAGAGAGAGAGAGAGAGAGAGAGAGAGAGAGAGAGAGAGAGAAAGGAAACGTGGAATGTGACAGCAGGAGAAATCGAGGATTCCAGAAAAGAGAGATGGGTGAAGGAGTTCTTCACATCTGAGGGATGGAGTTAATACATTCCTTTGAATCATCTCATGATTAGCGTGTTTATACAATCAGGCATTTTTTTACTTCAGTGAACATTGACATAGTACTCTAGTCCTTTTATTTTCCTCTTATATTTACCACATGGATGACTCGACCTTTGTGTGACCTTTTTTTTTTGTAATCTTTATTGTAAGTTGCCGATGGATAAACAGGGATCTAATGGTACACTGATTTAAATTGTTCAGGTCAAATTTGTTCCAATAGGTACGACTAGGAAAGGCACATTAGACATGTGTTTCTGTGCCACGTTTCCAAACCCCGCCTCCTGCATCTGGTTTGATATTGTTTACTCCTGATGAGCTTTATTATTTCACTGCTGTCCTAACCCCAAGCCCTGCTTATCTGACATTTCTCTGAATAAATGGAATAAATGAAGGATCTCAAATGTGCTCAGGTTCACATGGGTTTCCATTAGTTTTTCTCCAACGTTATTGGGACACAGTCGTTGAAGGTCTCTATCCATGAATATATCCTGATACTGGTTCACTGGGTCACAGACTAAGAATACTGTCATTCTAAAAAGCCTGTTGGGGAGGAAATATAGGAACAAAATCACACACAAAACAAGCTAGATTTTTGTTTGTTTGTTTTAATGCTTTGTACAGTTTGTTTGAAGATAGCCAGTAACTCAGCTGTTAAGACATCTAGGACGAGTTCAGTCTACCACAAGGGCACCAAACCAGAAAATAGTCTTGATTCATGCCTTCCTCATTCCCTGACGGTGGGATCAGTCCAGCAGTGCTGGAGAATTGAAGGGGTGTAGTACAGTGCAGGGTGTGGGAGGTGCTTTGAGGTAAGTGGGTGTTGCTCTGTTTTTGGCTTTGTAGTCAAGCATCAGTGTTTTTAATGCTGACGCAGACAGATACAGGAAGCTCAAACGAGTGTATCCATTGGCAGGATTTAGTAAGGTTGAAAGTTAGTCGCACATCTGTATTGTGGATCAGATATACAGTAGAGGTGGAATGGTGTCAGTGGTCCAGTCTCGAAATCACAGGGGTCAGAACCAGCACCTCAGTGACCTGTGTGGATAAAAATGAACAAAATCCTTCTGATGTTGTAAAGGAGAAATCAACATGAGTGGGTCAGACTATATGCTAAATGCACAATGCTAAATTGTCCTGTGTGTGTGTGTGTGTGTGTGTGTGTGTGTGTGTGTGTGTGTGTGTGTGTGTGTGTGTGTGTGTGTGTGTGTGTTCCCATCTCATGACCAGGATAAAACAGTTGCTAAAAAGGAATGATTGTATACTGGCTTGTTTAGCATCATGTGGAATTTAACATGGTGAACATACGAGAGAACTAATACACACAATGAAAGGTAACGGTGCGGTTATAGAAAAATAAGCACTTCTGGAATGCTGCTTAGCCCGAATCAAATTAATGGACCACAACTAACTGTAGTCCATTTGACTTTTTTTAATACCAGATGTGGACACGTCTTAATGTCCACCTACATGGAAACAGTATGGTCTCCTCAACTATGAGACACAAGTGTGTCCAACGTCAAAAGCAAGATGCATTTATACCTTTAAATGATTTCTGCTTCTAGAAAAGTATTTGATTTAAATCGGGCAATATATAGCCATAATAAATCTATTACTCTTGACTATACAGGTCGTTGTTCTGAGAACATTTACATTTACATTTACAGCATTTGGCAGACGCCCTTATCCAGAGTGACGTACATAAGTGCTTAAATCTCTAACATTGAATACATTAATGCTGGTTCACTAGGTTACATACTTAAGATACCATGAGTTTAAAACATTTGTTCAAAGTTACAATGAAAAAGTGTCAAAGGTTGTTGTTTTTTTTGTTTGTTTTTTTAAATGCAAAAGATAAGGAAAGAAGTGCTAGTTGAAGTGTTTCCTGAATAAGTAGGTCTTCAACCGCCGCTTGAAAATAGCCAGTGACTCAGCTGTCCGGACCTCTAGGGGAGGTTCATTCCACCACCTTGGTGCCAGAACAGAGAAGAGTCTTGTAGTATACTTGCCTCTTACTCTGAGAGATGGTGGAACCAGTCGAGCAGTGCTGGTAGATCGGAGGTTGCGGGGTGCAGTGCAAGGAATGATGAGGGCTTTGAGGTAAGAGGGAGCTGGTCCATTTTTGGCTTTGTAGGCCAGCATTTTTGAATTTTTGAGCAGTTTTGAATGGGATGCGTGCAGCTACAGGAAGCCAGTGGAGGGATCGCAGCAGGGGGGTGGTATGCGAGAACTTTGGCAGGTTGAAAACAAGCCGGGCAGCTGCATTTTGGATCATTTGCAGAGGACGGATTGCGTTCATAGGTAGACCTGCCAGCAGTGCATTGCAGTAATCCAGTCTAGAAATGACAAGAGACTGAACAAGTACCTGAGCAGCCTGTGTGGACAAAAATGGCCGAATCCTTCTAATGTTGTAGAGAAGAAACCGACATGAGCGAGTCACATTAGCAACATGAGAGGAAAATGACAGTTGATTGTCCATGGTTACCCCAAGTTTGCGAGCTGTGGCTGAAGGGGAGATCAGATCGTTGTGCAAGGATATAGCAAGATCATGACCTGGGGATGAATCACCTGGGATGAACAGCAGTTCAGTTTTGCTAGGATTGAGCTTTAACTGATGAGCAGTCATCCATGATGAACTTTATGCCAGACATGCTGAGGTCCGGTCAGAAGCTGTGGCATCTGAGGGTAGGAAAGAGAAGATAAGTTGTGTATCATCAGCATAGCAGTGGTAAGAGAACCCATGTGATGAAATAACTTCCCCAAGAGAGTGAGTATACAGGGAGAAAAGAAGAGGACCAAGTACTGAGCCCTGTGGGACACCAGTGGAGAGTCTGCATGGAGCAGATGTCACTCCCCTCCATGTTACCTGATATGAGCATCCTTCCAGGTAGGAGGCAAACCATTCCCAAGCTGATCCGCAAATCCCAAGACTCTTGAGGGTGGATAAGAGAGTCTTGTGGTTGACCGTATCAAACGCTGCTGAAAGTTCAAGGAGGATAAGGACGGATGACAGTTTGGCTGATCTAGCAGTATGTAGCTTCTCAGAGACATCCAAAAGGGCTGTCTCTGTAGAGTGAGATGCTTTAAAGCCAGACTGTTTGGGATCTTGGAGGTTGTTCTGTGAGGTGATAGACAGACAGTTGATTATAGAAAATGCGTTCAAGAATTTTTGAAAGAAATGAGAGAAGTGATACCGGTCTGTAGTTACTGATTCTGATGGATCCAGAGCAGGTTTCTTTAGGATGGGAATAACCCTTGCTCTCTTGAAAGTAGTTGGTACCTGACCAGATGCTATGGAAATGAAGGGCAAGAGGTCTTGTGAGATGGTCTGAAGCATAGTGGTAGGGAGTGGATCCAATGGGCAGGTGGTAGGATTGCAGGACTGGATGAGTTGTAAAATCTCTTCTGCTGGCACAGTTGAGAAATGTGACAACGAAGGTGTAGGGGAATGCATACTCTGAGACGTAAGTGCAGTCGGGGCTGAAGTGAAGGTCCGGCAGATTTCCTCAATCTTCTCCTGGTAGAAAGAAGCAAAGTCTTCTGCAGTCAGGGAGGATGAAGAAGGTGGAGCCGGGGGTTGAGTAGAGAAGAGATGATGTTGTGGAATTTCCGAGGGTCATGTGAGGAAGCTTCAAGCTTTTCCTTGTAGAAGGAAGTCTTGGCAGAAGTCACATCTGAGGAGAACTTGTCAAGAAGTGTTCTGTAAAAATCAAGATCTGCATCAAGTTGTGATTTCTTCCACTTTCTCGCTGATGATCTTAGCTCTCTTCGATTGTTGCGCAGCACATCTGAAAGCCAAGGAGCAGAACAAGAAGTTTTCTTGGGTTTAGTGAACATAGGGCAGAGGAAGTCCATAGTTGAGGAAAGAGATGAGAGGAAAGTATCTGTGGCTGAGTCCAAGGGTAGTGAGGAAAAAGACTCAGTATCAGGAAGGGAAGAAAGAGTGCCAGAAGCAACAGATGAAGGGGAGACAGAGTGAAGGTTGCGGAGAGTAAGAGCGAGGGGGTGAGAGGTAGTTCTAGGTAAGATAGGTAAAGTGATGGTGAAGGATACCAGGTGATGATCAGAGACATGGAGTGGGGTAGCAGTCACGTCTGTAGCTGGAGAAGGACGGGTGAAAACCAGGTCCAGGACATTGCCTCCTTTGTGTGTGGGGATGTAGCTGTTGAGTGTGAGGGAGAAAGAGTCGAGAAGAGACAGGAGGGAAGAAGAATGTAGCTTGTCAGAGGGGAGGTTGAAGTCACCAAGCACTGTCAGGGGGGAGCTATTGGAAGGGAAAGCACTAAGCAGTGAGTCCATTTCTTCCAGGAAGTCTCCTAGGGGACCAGGAGGGAACATCGCCGTTAGCTTCTCACTTACAAAATATGAACATGTAATTAAATAGTAATTAACTTAATTGTGGTAGATAAGTAAGGTGCAGGTGTTTTCATACACTGCTGCTGTATAATTGTTAACTGTTGCCCTTAGTATGAAGGGTATAACAAAGAAGGTTTGAAAATGTTTATCGCTGAATTTAAATTCAATTTAATTTAATACAGAACAATGGCATAAATATCAATTTTATAACAGTCCCCAATGAGAATGTCTTCACAGTGAAATAATAATATGAGTTCAGTATTTTAATATTCATTTTTATTTGAACAATTATGCAAATGTTATGCCCAATAAGACTGAATAGTGCAGTTCAGTCCTCCCGCCGCGCGGTGTCGCTTATAATATAGCGCGCATGCGCAATGTAATCGTGGCTGCTCCGCGCGCACTGCTATTGATTCGTTTATTTGTGCTATTATTCAGTTGTAATAAAGCGTGTATGGATTTGGAAAGCGGCGCGTGCGAGCCCGGGTTCGTTGGAATCAGGTTCTGTCAGGAGTGGTGAGTTGATTCATTATTATAACTCATTGGCCATGTTTAAAAACGACTTGAACTAAGCGGAAATATATACGTTTGTTGTACTGCTTCGTCTGTGGTCAGTCACAGAGCAGATATCATACAGCGAACTGTAATAATAATCAAGAACCAAGTACTAAATTCCGGTATCGGTTCGTTGTATCCAGTATCGGTTCGTTGTTTTCAAATCTTCCAGAACATTCGAGAGACAAACTCACATTTCTAATGCACTGTATACACTAATATAGACATGAGAGATGGCATACACACCAGAAACATATTCACATGTTAATAACACAGATGTACACGAACTGTGCACTTTATGAACATATATTATGTAGTTATCCAGTCAGACTATCATGTGGCAGCACAAAACCATACAAACCCATTTTGAACCCAGGCTGAACCACCTTGTAAACCATAGGTCACTAACAGGCGGACTGAGGTCCGGGTCCGGACCCAGAAGCTGTCCAATACGGACCTGGACCTAGAGCCAAAACAAAAGGTTATGATGTAAAACTTGACGGGGCGCTTCTATTTTTTTGTTTGTGTTTTTTTGTTTTTGTTTTTTTAACGGGGCGCTTCTATTTTATTCGGCGCAGCTTTTGTAATCTTTACGGTAGTGGAAACGCACAGACCTATTGCATGCGAGTTAAGTCATCCCACGTGATACCACTTAGCCAATCAAATCTCTGCATTCCTGAAGTAAACACTGCGACTCAACAGCGCAAGACGATGAGAGAGAATTAGAGTAAAGTTACACATGAAAGAACGATAGCGATACATGTAGAAAACAAAGGGAGAGAAACAGACGAGTGAGACGGAGAAAGAAAGAATAAAGAACAAATGCCGCTCTCCAAAAAAAAGAAAAGTGGACGGCGAAAACATTTACTCCAGAATGGACAGACTGATTTCTGTTCACACTTCACACTAAACCGGTGTTTCTCATATGTTCAAACCGGGGCACTTATTAAAAAGTGGCAATGTGAGACGCCATTATGACAAAACATGAAGGTTTCGAACAAACAATTCCACTCAAAACTGAAGACAGCGTCCCAGGTCTGAGGAAAGTAGCCCTATACATCCTGACCATGTTTGGCTCTACATACAACTACGAGGCAGCTTTCTCTACAATGAACATAACCAAAACTAAATATGGTTCCAGAAGATTCACTAATGAGCAGCTCCACATGTGTATGAGAACAGCCCTGACTCCTTCCAACCCAAGTTTAACCCTAACCCAAGCCAAGCTAGAGCTCAGTTGTCTCACTGAGATATAAAAGGGACAGTACTTTATTTAAACATACACAATTTTCACATTTTCTTTATTTTCTCTTATATTGAAATGTAGCCCTACTTTTATTTATTTAATGAGAGAACGTTGTACATATCTACAATCATGCATATGTTCAGTTATGTTACGTGACATTATATTGTCAAAAGGTTTTTGAATTGTATGGAATTTATTTGATTTGACAGTCAGGTATTGATTTCTTGCAGATGTTGATACAACTACTAGGCTACTTAAATATATCACACTAACTAGATAGACATTATGATCTTCCGGACCTTTGCTTCAAGAAATTTTCTCATACTGGACCTCTTTTAAATTTTAGTTGAATACTTCTGCTGTAAATGAAGGAGACCAGAGGACAATGAGATAGACAATATCTATAAGCTGTCTTTATAAATGTGCTGAGCAGAAATGTCTTTAATCACAGGTTCCTTTTCAAGTGGAACCTATATGGTTTTCTAAAGTGCAGCACATCCACCTCAAGGTCCAATGTTTTATGAATGCTGAGATGCTGAAATCAGATTAATTCAAATCAAATTTATTTGTGTGGCGTTTTACACAATTGACATTGTCTCCAAGCAGCTTTACACTACAAAAATATAGAACAAAAGGTTAACATAAAGAATAATAGAAAGATTAATATAATACAAGAATTCAAGATTAATATTCGATATATTTAAATGTTTATGCATTTATCCTCAATGAGCGAGTCTGAGGGGACCAATGAAAATCTTGGCACAGAAGACATTCAGAGCTGGTACAATTTCTGGATGCCTCGGGATGGGTAGAAAGAGAGAAGCAGTGGAGAGGATTAAACATAGCTACGGTTCATAAGATTACAGGAGTTACATTATCCTTGTTTGCAACTCAAACAAATCTGCCTATGAAGTGTAATGTAAAGTGTTGCTGTTGAAATTTGCATAGTTTAGCAATTTTGTCAGCAAGATTTTGGTATAATCAATATGACTGTGTGTGTGTGTGTGTGTGTGTGTTTGTGCGCGCGTGTGTTTACAGTAACAACATGCTGTATCCAAAAGAGGACAAAGAGAACCGCATCCTCCTCTATGCTGTGAGTCACCAAAGCACAACACAGTCAGTCTGTAGATCTGTAATCACCCTTTTTCACGTGTGTGTGTGTGTGTGTGTGTGTGTGTGTGTGTGTGTGTGTGTGTGTGTGTGTGTGTGTGCTTTTACATGAACAGTGCAGGAACTGCGATTATCAGCAGGAAGCCGATAACAGCTGCATCTACGTGAACAAAATCACACACGAAGTTGAGTGAGTATAGATGCCACCTCATCACTGTCACTTATCACATCATTTAAAAGGAAAAAAATGGCAGAAAGAATGAAAGTTTTAGACTACAAATGTTCGCTGCTACACACCACTAGACATCTATAACAATAGACTATTAGATAATATATAATAGATATCATATTAGAGTGTACAGTATACTTCTACCAACAATGTGTTTCCTAAATTTGCTAGTTATCGTGAATTGGCACCTGTTGAAGGTTGACTGCATGTTGATTGTGTTTCTACAGTGAGCTCACACAGATAATTGCTGATGTGTCTCAGGATCCAACACTGCCTCGTACCGAAGATCATCCATGCCCTAAGTGAGTGCTGCCCTCAAACAACTATATATAGGTCTGATACTTGTGTGTGTGCTACTGTTACAGTTCATTCAAATATATTTAGGGTTTATTAACGGGTCTGCTTCTTACTTTACTTAGGAATGGGAATTGTAGTCAGTTAGTAACTCTGTAAAATCTGATGCCTACAACACGATGAAGTGAAAATCACTGGGCTGCATAAAAGGCATTCTCTACAAAATGAGATTGTGCTTGGCCAACAACTTCAACCTTTCTTAGAGTGAGCATGCCCTGTGTTGTTTAATAAGTGTGTTATTTTTGTTTTTGTTTTAGATGTGGCCACAAGGAGGCAGTGTTCTTCCAGTCACACAGCATGAAGGCTGAGGTACACAATTACATGAATAATTTCAGTGTGTACATTTACAAAACAATGAATAAGCACAGACAGGATGTGTAGACAATTGGTTGCCAATAGAGAGAAGGAAGGGTAATTTGAACTATTGTTTTTGTGTGTTTTGTGTGTTGTAGGATGCAATGAGGCTGTACTACGTGTGTACGGCTCCACACTGTGGACACAGATGGACAGAGTGAGGGAGAAGTGGAGAGATTCATCGCTAAGGCTAATAGATCACAGGGGCTTCCGTGTGAAGTGACTCTTCTTTAGCTAAACCACATCAGTGTGTGTCTGTGTGTTCAGACGACTGAGATGTGTGTGTGTGTGTGTGTGTGTGTGTGTGTGTGTGTGTGTGTGTGTGTGTGTGTGATAATGGATGCTTACAGTGTTTTCTTATTAAAATATTTTTTAAAAATGTAATGATTTTTGAGTTTTTTGTAAAATAATTATGCACTAAAGAGACACGATAAGATTAAATATTACATTTTTAAAAACATTCAGTTTATGTAGTGTTTTTTCCAAAGGTATTGGAACAGCAATGCCAATTCTCTGGTTTTGGGGTGTTTTTTGGAATACATGACATTTTTAGGGTTGAGCTCTAAATCTGATCTGATACTTACATCTAGATGTAATTAAACAACCAAGAAACTTTGACTGCAACCTTTGGTGGCAAGCAACCCAATTATAGGAGAACAAAACTAGTAAATAAATAACACTTAGTATGTGTTTGCATATCCATGTGATAACTGCATCAAGCCAGAGACCCCCCGACTTGACCCAACTGTTGCACTTTTTTATGATGATTTTTCAGGCTTGTACTGCAGCTTCTTTCATTCGTTTGATTTGGAGATTTTCTCAATTTCTGTAGACTTCTGTATTTTCTCTGCTGCTGGCATCTATAAAGACTAGTGAACCTGTTCCAGAAGCAGCCATGCATGCCCAATCACCACAATAGATGAGCTCATAAGTTTTTGATCCTTTCTTTCCTCAGACTTTGGCCTTGCTATCCCTTTGGTAGAGGTTTATTTTGGTTCCGGAGCTATTGAGGCTCATCTCTATCTCTTAGTGAATTCCAATTTGGCCTTTTGATTCTTACTGAGGAGCGATTTGCATCTTGTGGTATGGCTTCTATATTTCTGCTCTCGTCTTTTGTCAACTTCTGTTGTTTTCTTTGGCCAACCTGTTTGCCGTCTGGTTGTAAATATTCCCGGGTTTCTTTCTTTTTCACTGCATTCCAAATTGTACTGGCTATGCCCAATCCTCTTGAGCAATTTTTCTGGTGGGTTTTCCCATTCTGAGCTTTAGTATGACTTTCTCCCATAGATAACGCTCTGGTTTTCATGTTGCTTTTTCCTTTTTAACAACAAAAACAGTATTCACTTGTGAAACCCAGAGCTCAAACCAAGAGTAGATGTTACTATTATTATTATTATTATTATTATTATTATTAACTGTCACTCTAACAGGGCACACATGGGCAACCACAAACACCTCTCATATACGTGATCTGATATTATGGATCACTTAAAAAAATTAGTGGATTCAAGCAAAAGTTGCTATTTTCTAAATTAATTTGTCTAGATTCATATTGAGCTTTTGAACTCATCCCAATGTGTTTAGTGTAGAGCAAAAACAAAAGAATTGGCCTCATTGTTTGGGGATGGTATATATTTCATCTGTTTATGTATAAAGGTTGAGACAGTGTTAATGTGTTAATGCTGTTTTTGAAAAATACTTATTTAGAAGTGGAGTCCGCATGTTTGCCTCACTTGGGGCTTTCATTCCCATCCCTGCCCGATGTGTGCGTGGAGTTTACCTTCTCTTCCTATTCATTTTTCTCTGTACACTTTGCTACAGAGTTGGAAGCACACAACTGTATACAACATCTCTGTTTGCAGTAACATTACAATTTCTCTTCAGTGAAACTAAGGCCCAAAACATGTTCTAGCTTGACAACGCTGAAGGGCATTGAAGTGAATGGAAATTGTACTGCCTCAGCATACTAAGTCATACTACGCAACTGTGGGCTTTCAACATTGTAGCAACAGTCTGGAGAAGATCATATGGCCATAAAGTGTAAGAACACACAAAAAAGAAACACAGGAAGGTGTTTTACAATGGTACTGTTGGAACTGTAGGCATGTGTGTGTTATAACATCACAACCTGAATGTCAAATCATTTTATTTTTTTAACAGAGAATAGTTAAATTCTCACATCCACATGTCTTATAACAGCACAGGTCCGTAGCGTTTAAATAACAAGTCTATATTATGCAGTCATTCTGATACCGTATCAATCCTCACACACAGGAACTCCTACAGCGGACTTTCCCCATAAAGGAACACTGATAATAAACAGATATGATTTTATTGAACAAGTGGGTAAGAGTTTATATGCTGAAGTTGTGTTTAACACTTTGTAATATCAGCAAGTTTTCCAGCACACGAGTTAGTTCCTGTTTTCAGTTGTCATAGCAGCTATTTACCTTCTTTCAGCAGCCTCTTGTTCTTTTCTCTGTTGTTGAGACAAAAAACAGCTTGTAACATAAACATGTAACATACAAACAGACTTGTTATTAACAAATGACTTTTTTTATTCCATCTTCTTCTTCTTCTTCTTCTTCTTCTTCTTATTATTATTATTATTATTATTATTATTATTATTGTTGTTGTTGTTGTTGTTGTTGTTGTTGTTATTATTATTATTTTATAGTATTGAGAGCTACAATTAAAAGCTACAGATGGCTGTATTCCCCTCTGCACTTCTGCCACCATTCAAAAATCACTTATATGTAGAGTATAAAGTAATGGGAACATGTCTCCTGTGTCACCAGAGTAAATCACCTCAACAAATCATGCTCAACACACTGCATGTCCTCAAAGCGGCAATTCCGTCCTAATTTCCAGTTCATATGCAAAACTGTATTACAGCAAATCAATCTCTTTCTGTTTCTCTCTGTGTGTGTGTGTGTGTGTGTGTGTGTGTGTGTGTGTGTGTGTGTGTGTGTGTGTGTGTGTGTGTGCGTGTGTGTGCGTGTGTGTGTATACAGTATGTGTGTGTGTATATGTGTATATTTTGTTTAAATAATGTATATATATATCTGTGTGTGTGTGTGTGTGTGTGTGTGTGTGTGCGTGTGTGTGTGTGTGTGTGTGTGTGTGTGTGTGTTTCGATGACTCTGGATCTAGGAAATTCCAGAAATGCTGAAAGACATCCGCCCTCAACAAACTGTTTGAACCCGTGCAGTGTGTGTTTGTGATTCATAGTTGTTCTCATTTTTCGTGTCTGAACACACACGGACAAACACAGACATGACAGGAGCAGCTCAATACAGTACAGGTGAGACAGACAGGAGAAACAGACAGGTGAACACTGAATTTACATTTCTCTACATGTTGATTGCTCATTTATTCATCTATTCAGCTATTTTATTAACAGCACTCTCTCTGTGGTGCAAAATGTTAATTGATATAAATATAATAAATATGAATTCTGTTAGATTCTTTAGTTATTATGACACCGAATGGAAGCATGGGAAAGTTTTCAGCAGCTATGTCAGATCCTTTTCAGCTTTTCAGCTAAACATCTTTTTTTGTAATAGATTTTACTTCTTTAATAGGTGCTTTAAGTTTGCAAATATAAAAACTTAAAAAAAGGCATTATAATGACCTTATTCCTTTCCTCCCAGTTCCCTATTGTAATTTGTATCTGTTATATAAAAAGTACAGTACTATTATGGGAAGAGTTGACATTTTGATTTTTTTACAATTAGAAAACCGCCCATTATTGCAAATCTCTTTAGTCCGGTGTCATTAAATTGTAGGTTCATAAACAAATGTCGTGCATATATAGCAGTGAAAAATATGGCGTGCATAAATAACCTTTACAAATAAAAAACCTTTTTGGAATTTGGATAGCTGTTGTTTATTGCACCTTTACACCTGTTTTCCTGCTAATTAAACTGGGTGCTGAATTATTTGCCTATTAATGAGGGTGTAAAACAACTGTAAAAACACGTAAACATATTAGTAGCATCAGCTTGCCTTTGTTAACCTCTGTTGCTAGAAAGTTATAATAAAAAGCATTACCGAGGGCATAAATAAAGTTGAAGGCATGAACAAATCTGAGGGTGTCAGTAGAATTTACAAAAAGTCTTATATAGGAATAAAATGATGAATGTGTATTGAAGGCATTTGCTGAGATTAATTATACAGAGTGACAATAACTCTGAACTCCATTAATCATTAGTTAATACGGGTAATACATTTCTTTTCATTAATTAATTTTTTCTTAAGCAATCATTCAAAAGCTTCTCTGTTACATGGAAAGTTAGAATATGACAAGTTTCAAAATAATGTAAAAATATATTTTTCTATACACTCACTGTCCATTTTGTTCGGAACAAATGTAGACCTGCACATTCACACAGATAACTAACCAGCCAATCATGTGGCAGCTGCACAATACATAAAATCAGAGCTTCAGTTAATGTTCACATCAAACATCAGAACGAAGAAAAAATGTGACCTCCGTGAATTCACCATGGATGGATATTAGTCAAAGTCTGGTTTTGAAACCCATATTTCAGAAAATACTTTCCTTTTGGAATCACAGCCATGTTTTGTGAATGCTTAGATTAGCATAATTATATGAGTTACTACTGTATATCCTTCCTGGAAATCTGGACATTTTCCTCTGCCTTCTTCACATCATTCTGTGTAAACTGTAGAGAATTTTGTGTATGAAAGTCCCAGGAGATCGGCAGTTCAAAATATTCCAACCGGCTCGTTATCAATGCAACAAGCAAAGTCACATCTTTTGTTCATTCTCATATTTGAGATGAACATTAACTGAAGCTCTTGATCTTGATCCACATGATTGTCTGATAAGATAACCGCGTACATCTGGTGGTCATGTCTGTTCACACATTTACCGGCATGAAGATTGGTCTGTTGTTGACCTGTCTCTGTTGTGTGCAGTGGCAATGATCCCCCGCAGTGCATGGAAGGCAGTGGATGTTCAGATCAGAGAAAGATTACACAAACCTGCTGACAAGCTTATTATCCATCACACGGCACTCTGGAGCTGCTGGAGTCAGACGCAGAGCATCTCTCAGCTAATACACATTCAGCACCTACACATCCACGAGCGCAGCTTCACAGACATTGGCTACAAGTTAGTAAATATTGTTATACTATATGACTATTGTTAGATATAATTTTGTTATTATTATATAGTGTTAACCTTCCTCTAATGTACTACTTAACAGTGTATATTATATTTTTATAATCTGATGCTTCAAGCTGCACATCCATACACCCTGGATTAACATAATTATTTGCATATTTATGGTTTTGGCAACCACGAATGGGTAAATACAGTGTACGAGTGCTTTGAATAATGGCTTGTTTCACGCCTTTCAGAATAGCAGGCTTTTTAGCTTTCACAACTTTGTAATCTTTTTACGTTTGTTGAGTAGTTGACTAGACGTTCACTGATATTCAGCTTTTTTTCAGTTCCTTAAATGCTTGATTATTTCTGACTGTGGTGTACAGTTTATCCTGAACAGATATTTCTGACTATAACTGTAACTTTGACTGTAAAAGCATGTGATATGAAGTAACGTGAGACCCTGATTGGGTTTCTGTTGATAAGCATCTAACTGTAACATAAAAACCTGAAATATAACACTGCTTCAGAGCAGGGTTTCATAACTCTGGGTAAAAAGCGATATGTATCCTGTCTCTAAATTCCTTGTATGAAACATTCCTTTACATGGGGTCAAAAGCAATGTCTATACACTGTCCAAAGGGAATGACTATAACCACAATGTGAAAAGCTCTCAAGTTAACTCTTCATTTTACATGTTCAGTTTTTTGGTGGACCAGACTGGTGTGGTGTATGAAGGTCGTGGCTGGGGCATCGTCGGAGCACATGCAAAAACACATAACCATGACTCTGTCGGTGTTGCTTTTATGGGCAACTTTAATGGTGAGAGCACAAATCTGCCTGGGTAACACACACACACACACCTTCACATGTTAATCTTGTTTTATTGTTCACTTTATATATTGTTGTGATTTCCCTCCTCTCAGATGAGTCGCCAAGCTTACAGGCTATGTCAGCCGTGCGTGCTTTGATCCAGCATGGAGTGGCCAAGGGATATTTACAGCCCAACTTTGTGATTTTGGGACACAGAGACATTGCAGACACACAGTGTCCAGGAGAGAAGCTGTATTCCTCACTACACACACTCAAGACACCAATAAATCACACGTTCTGAAGGTTTCATTGTCTAAACTAATGATTGCATTTCTTTATATATTTCATGAAATCTTTGTGTTTGTATATTTTCTGTCCATGCCTGATGTAAAATTTAAATCAACAGTATTAAAAAATATGCATAACATGTAAATGTACAGTATGTATAACAGTAACATATAACATTGTAATGTGTATCTGTGCTAATGCAGCACTTTGAGCAGCTCAGCCATCCCTTTAAAGATGTTTTTTTAGACATTTAATCTGAATTGTTCTAAACAGAGATTTAGAGAGACAGCAGATATTATTCGGCCTATTGTTTGTACATTGTTTGAGTCGCAAACTTGAAAAAACTCTTTTCGAAGAGTCCACAGACAATTAGTCTTGCAACCAGGTGAGTAACAAAGAGTGATATAGAACACACAATTGTAAAATGATAATAATTTCAGAACCTTCAAGTGGCCCAGAAACGCTAGGATCCTATGTACTCAGTCACACACACACACACACACACGCACACGCACACGCACACACACACACACACACACATATCCCACGAACTTGGGGGAAGTCACACAAAGCGTGCGGTGGTGTTTAAGTCCTGAGTTTGTTCATCGGTCTGAAAGACATGATATCACAGAAACTCCTGAGCCGGATTTCACGTTTCTGTGCTGGGGTTAAAATATGTATTTCTCCCCAGTGGAAAACGTTTCCTGCAGTAATAGTGATCTATGATTTGAAATTAAGTGTCCAGTTCTGAATGCGCTCCAGCAAAATAGGATACTGTATGGGATCAGCAGGAATTTGGGTTCACGGTTATACCCAATGTGATGTGGACGACATTAACCATATAACCCAGCAAGTCACATGACCACGGACGTATTATATTATATAATGTTCTCCATGTCGTTCAGTTTATTTATACATGTAAATAATTCTGCATCTTTAAACACTTACATACATATACAAAAGCTGAGGAGGAGCTTGACCCGGAAATAAACAGGATTGTGGCGGT